>NW_020897691.1:36704177-36825058 GCF_003984885.1 Neopelma chrysocephalum | reverse complement strand
TACCTAAGCATCGCTCATAAAACATAAAGGCTTGAAAATGCAAGCTACGAAAAGCTGAAGAACTGATTGGCTAGTACTTCTCAACAGTTAGACCCTTTTCAACACTGTTAGTCTTGGTTTCTAAGGGTCTGTGTATCCCAAACACACCAGTGCTGCTGTATTCTGGTCACACAGCTCATTGAGATGCATAAGCATGTGCCATACTGCACCCAGTTCCCTTCCTCCAGGTACCAGCAGCCTCTGATGCAGTTGTATTGATCAAAAAAAAAAGATGAAACCAGGGGCATACCCAGCTAGCAATGCTATCTGACCTGAAAGGAGTCTGATTAGGATTTTAGAAAGTCCTAAGCAGACTTTTTGTCAGTTCCCTTTGATTTTAAGGATATCGAGGGATACATATAGAGGTGTAGAGGAGCAGAGCAGAAGCTAGGCTTTGTCATCTGCTTTAGTAAAGCCTTATTCCCTCCCTTGAAGGCCACACACAACTGGGTTAATGCTGAGGGTTACAGTGTCACCTCAGCTCCACCGCCTCCCTGAACCTTCTGGATGGTGTGCCCTCCTGGAGGCACCAGGAGGAAGCAGGCTCTGTACTCCCCCTTGCAAGGGCTGCTATCACAAGGAACTATCCAGTCATTGCAAATAAATTTTTTGGAAGTTTATTTCCTTTTGGACTGGGCAAGTGTCAGAAACTGTCTCCTGAAATGACTGAGATGCAACTCTTCTGGCACTATTCCAGGCTTAAATAAAGATGAGTTGTAACACTGAGCTTTGCAAAAAGCATTAAAAAAATGCTGATCAGAAAGATTTGTGTAAATTCTTGGCAAAACTCGAGAACAGAAGGATAGTTTAATCTTTACAGATTCATGGTTGTCTATAAGAAGGGGAAAGGCTTGATGTGGCTGTGGTTCAAATAACTAATTTTCAGTGAATTGTTTCTGCATCCTATATTTCGTCTGATTGATCACTATACCTCCATCTTGAATTCCTTCAGACAGAGTCTGTTCTCTGAAACAGTGCCAGATTCCAGTGTGAATGTTCAGAAAGGAGAGAAAATACGATATAAATCCAAACTGAATTGAATTCTGCTTCAGTATAGCTTCCCATTAGGACCACACCGGCAGCAGTCATGGAAGTCCTTGTGTTATCTGCACGACAGCCTGCATCTGTTTAAGCACTCCCCTGCCAGCATTAAAAGTCCTATACCTGTAACATTGCACAACACATTTATTTTCTTATTAGTTTTGAGCCACTGGTTAAAAGAGCCAGACTGGTTGATCAACAAATCTCTAAATATCTGTACTACATTTTTTAACTTTTCTATTAATATGCATTTTTGTTTTCATTAGAAAGTTACTGCCTATGTTCAGTTAGATTAAATAAGCCATCATAAATTAACTTTAATGGTTGGTTCTATGAATCTACTTTCTCTGGGAATAAGCCAGTAGCGATTGCCCAGTTTGCCTCGAGAGGGTTGCTCCAGAGTTGCTTTGATTCCACAGTCGGGACATGGAGGAAAGCCCATATTTGAGGGGACAAAAGCCTACATTTGGGGATTTCCATGCTCAGTCTGACAGGTAAGCATGTCCATGAACAAAGCCCTCAACAAGAACCAGCGCTGTGAGGTGTCTTAGCACATATTTTAATAGTTGACTCATTACTTGCGATACAGAAACCTCAGGGCTATAAACCAAGTGGCACAGATTTTTCAGGGATATCTATGAAAGTTCACTCCTTTTTTGAAAAGGACTAAAGACCAACTTCTTGGGTGGGATGGTGGTGTGTGTTGGTGAGGTGATGGGAAAGACTAAAAAAAGAAAACAAAGCTAAGAAGATCCCAGGAAATAATTTACCAGCTCTCCTCCAGAGTTCAACTCAGTACATACATTTGATTCCTAATACTTGTTGAATCTACTCTGTACAGCTGGAAGTCTAGAAACTCTGATGGACTTCTCGGGTAAACTGCTCCACTCTTTCATTAGTTTTAGCATGGGAATGCTTTTCCTGTTGCCGAACCTTTCTGTAAGGCAAGATGTCATTCCTGTCATATCCACCCGCAGACAGAATAAACTATTAATTCCTCTTTGCAAAAGTCTTTTTCATGTTTTATGCACTCAAATACAATTATCTATTACTCAAAGTAACATTTATCTATTTCAGATTTTTTTAAAAATCCATTCCTTATACATGCAATATAAATTATTTCCAAGTTAGATGCGGTTTTCCACAATATGTCCAAGTCAGTTTACCCAAGGGAAGTAGTATTTCAGCTATTACAGCACGAGTAGCTATGAATGTAGTATTTATAGACTTTATTGAGTAATCAAGAAAATGAGGTTTTACGGGTCAGAAAATTATACCATTTCCGAAATCAATACTCCCACAGCATGTAAACACATGCTCCTTGGTCTCTCAGTACATAATACCCTGCAGACAAACAGACCATCCAACCTCTGTCAAATCTGTAAGCTCCAGTAAATAGTAGAATTGCCTGAAATTAACACTATTTTCTCAGGAAAAGTGATTGAATTAAACTAAGACAATCGTTTTCTGAAATCAGAAGGAAGTCAATCTCAACTAGCTCTGAAATACCTATCACACGGGCAATGATATATTTCTGCATAGGTACACATATAAGCAAAATATTTATAATCAGTTTTTTAATGGTATATTATATTTATAGCAGTTCTTCCAACATATCACAGTCAAGATGTGATATCTTGATTTTAAGGCTATCAGAAAACATGTGGTATGCTGTTAAAGAGAAGCATTATGCAACAACTGAAAGTCTCCTCATCACCCTCAATAAACAAAGTTTAATTATTATAGCCTTACCTAATGGGCAGAAGGTAGCTGTTAAATAATTTAAGATCCTGTTCACTGCAGGTTAGAGAGATAAACATCTTTCTTACTAAGGTGTACCTCAACATTTCCATGCTTTGAGTGCTGACAGAATAATTTCCAAGCTTTTTCTTCAGATCTGCAGAAAAACAAGCAAAAGGTTTTGCCAAATCAACTTCTGAAATATGTTTGTCCCAATTTAAGCTGCCTGTGATCTAGAAAAGCCTCTGGAAGCAAGTTTTGATTCTTATTGTCTACTGATTTGCAGGAGAATGGGGTTTACTAAACAGTAGCATTAGCTGTAGCAGCTGCAAGCAGAGGTACATCTGGTTCAGCCCTAGTCATGTGTTTGTAGTGCATTTCTTACATTTTTGTATATTCATAATACTGTTTCAATGAGGTCTTGAAAATATTCATGTAGAGACCACATTATTATTTTCTGCCTACCCAACAATAAATATTGGAAACATTTGGATATTTCCAGGGTTCTGAGGTATCGGTAGCCACTATATTTAAGTGTTTTCTAAACTGAAAGAGGATTATGTTATTCACAGTAAATGGAGCTCTCACTCTAAAAAGCAATGCTGCTTCAGAAAAGAGTAGAAAGTGATATTGAATTTGCTGTCATAATGAAGAGATTTATGTAAATGGCTGCAGAGAGTAGGATTGCTGTTTGCCACTTTTACAATGCTAATTTTTGTTGTTGTCTCTGAAAACTTTTTGAGTTTTTATCGTAGAAGTTATATTACAATTATTTTTTCTAATCTATTCTGCTTTCCTGATATTTTACATCTGATAGTACCCCATCAGTTATAAAGAAATTCTTTCTGCATGTGCTGATAAGTCTTATGTCCATGTACCTAAACTGATCCATGCAAAGTCATTCCTCCTCTCAGGAAGGCAATGCAGAGCATTTCTTCCAACACAGGCAGGAGCAGACATCTTGGGAAAAATGCTACCTTCATACTCATGGTCCTAATCCATGGAGACCAGTCAAGCCAATAACACATCACTAGTGTTTCAAACTGGTCTTGTTTCACAATCAGCCTACAGGCCACAGATGTACTCTATTCAGTTAATGAATAATGGAATTCAGTAATGAAAAATGGAATTAAACTCAGCCCTACATCCCAGAAGCTTGACCAATTAAGTATAATCACAGGTTCTAGTCTTTTATATAGACCATAGCTATATTAGAAATGAAAGTAAATGTAAAGCATATTTCAATGTGGAACATAAGCTCTTATTCGATCAAATTCAAGAGTTTGGTGTCTCAGTAAGTAGTAGGCACCCAGCCTTCTGGCACTGTCTGTGAGAGGAAGTCTGAGGACCTTTCCGAAGGAATAAAATCCTTATCTGTTTTTCACTCAGCCAGACTCTTCAGACCTCAACCTTCAGACAACATCCATGGATCCTCCACTCCAGGTCTTCTGAAGGCATCCTTGTCCTCATGTCTTTTCTGAACTCTCACTCAGTTCTTCTCCCCAGCTCTGAAAGCAATGTTTTTCTCTTTCCAGTTACACAACCAAGTAATGAAATCCTCATTTTACGACTTCTCTGACTGCTCAGCAAGTGCCAGTAACGTAGTAACTCTTTATAGGCTGGTGGTCTCACCTATTTATAGGCTGCAAGATGAACGTTTCCAGAGGGCCTTGTTATGACTACTGCGCAGAAATTTCCATGCTGTGCCTGAACGAAACGGCATTCCATCACACTCCACCACAACACTCTTCATGAAATCTTGAATTGACTTTCACAATAAAGCATATTGTATTTACATAGTCACTAACATTAACTTTTCAGAAGTTCTCCTCCTCACAGAAGATTTCTTTACCTGGGGTATGGGTACAGCACTTAAAGCGTAGTGTTTTATAATGATTTCATGGGTAAAGTCTGTCATCCTTAGCTATGGTTTAACAACCTTTTCTTTAGACGACAGACTTTCTTGTATTTATCCAAAGACTAGGGCTCTTCACACCAAAGACAAGCTCCTACAAAGAAAACAGATCCCACTGAAGATAGATCTTTAAACCTTAACTCACACCACAGAGAAGACAAGGGATGCTCCTGAAAATAAGCAGTAGCCAGTCACACACCCTCGGTACATCAAAGTACCTTTTCCCACTGAGCTCAGATCAGCCCTAGCAGACTGTGCGTGGGCTGATGTCATGCAGCTGTATCTTTTCTTCAGCTGTGTGTAGGAGAGTTGGTCAACCCTCCTGCCTATGAAGTGTAAATACAGCCTCTTCATTGATCTGTCACCTGTTATGTGTGTGTGAGGGACATTCCCCACACTCAGCGAGCCGAGGACCTCTGTGTAATGCACTGTCCCTTAAGCAGGACAATCACATTGGCAGTTAGCACCACAATCTATTTTTCTATCAAGTTTTTCTTTCATTCTCTCTCTGTCACAGAGGAAGTGCCACATACTCTCAAAGCCTGGCAGCCCTCCATCCCAGGGTATTCCTGAGCCCTTCCAGTCAGGTTCTCCTACTGTGCTCTCTCCATCCACTGCAACAATTGCTGTCCATGTCCTGAGCTGAAGACACACAGATACACTGCGCCCATCTTTGCAGAGCAGCACTGTTTCTGTGAGCAAAGCAGGAATGATGCTACACAAAGAAAGAAAAAGACAGAAGAAAAAAACTAATCCATTTTTCAGAGGTTATGAGAAAGTGAGACTCCAGATTATTTTCTGTCTTTAAAATGCATCATTAATTTTCAACATTTTTTAATTATTTCTTTAGTGCTTTTCTGGAAAAATATAGCTGAACTCTTTTATATTAAGAGTCATGCAGATTCTAAAGTATGGATTTGATTACCTTAATCCAACAAAGTCTTAATCTAAAACTTCATTTATCAGGCTATCAGGGACATTTGAAAGTAGAAGAAACTGGATTTTAAGACCTGTTATTTGGCACATTAAACCAATGTACATCAGACCTTATGAGTCGATGTCAGTAACATTTACCGTAAGTAATTATTCACAAGTCTTTTTAATAGATTTTAAATCTCAGAGCAACCTTTACATGGATTCCAGCCTTTCCTAAACAGCAGATATTTTTCTAAATTAAAGGCTTTTTATAGGTGAATAACCACTCATGCTTGTGTAAGCATTTTCAATGACCTTATGCATTTTATTTCTGGTATAATTCTTCTAGTTTCATCACTAAACTTTCTTATGACCACCTTCTAAGATGAAGAACTCTAATATAACATCTCATGTCTCCACAAGGTAATGAAAGTTTCTGGACAGCACACTTGTTAAAACCAGAGTGCCAGGTGCAATGCCACCAAGATTGTAACCAGTAGTAATGAATTACTGAGTTTTGACCAACTTTACTAACATTATCTTCTAGTTTCATTCAATTTTTTTTTACTCCCCCTGTTCTCCAAGCGATCTGGTTAGTTGATGCACATCTTGGTCCTTGTGTTAGACTGGATACAAAGGTGTCCCCATGTAGTATCTCCTCATGGAAGGGACCTACTGCAGAGGACCTCATGGAGATCCCTTGTTTTCACCTGGAGGACAACCTCCTCTTCCAAGAATGATGAGAGGATCTCTCAGCTCCCAGCACAACACTTGGATGAGGTTATCCAGAGCTTCCTTGCCCTGGTTTAGTGGCAAATGCCTCTTGGTCACAGTATTCTGCCAGTATGAAACTGTGATAACCCTTGGAGGTCATCAAAAAGGAGTCACAGAAACTAATCCTGGGCTTTTTGCTTCTGTGTCATGCCTATTTATAGACCTACATGTCAGTCTCTGCTCTCATTCATACCTATTTATTCATTTTAATTTATGTACGGCTGCAGCTGAGGAAGTAATTTTTTTTCTGGCATCCAAAATTTAACAATTTACCCCATAAATATACTACTGTATAAACACAGTATATCTACCCAGAGATCTTTAGATTCTAGTAATTAAAAACAAATAAACAAAGAAAACCCAAAAAACAAGCACATATGTATGCAGATATATCTTCATTCCTCCTTGCATTTGGAGCCAAAACCTCCAACCAAGAAACCCTGAATTTCAGTGACACTAAACAGTCAATTCAGTGGTTCTGCTGTTACTCTCTGGAATCTGTGACTATTCCTGTCTTTTTAGATATAAGGTACTGAATATACACAAAAAACCCTAGCTCCACAGGTGAGGAGAATGGTCTAATAATTGCAGTGCAATCTTCAAAACATTTGTGCATGAGACAGATAACAAGGTTAAAAGTACAACACAGCAACATATCCTGGAGATATGAAAAGATCTAACCTTGTATGGAAGTCCTCAGTAACAGAGAACATATATAAAAAGTTAAGACAGATTTGGTATTACTTAAAGCCAAAGAGCTCCTTGGAATAGATAATAGTAATGAAAAAAGGTGTTTCCAAAACAAGGACTTTATGCTGCCAACCTCTAAACAAATTCCTTCAAGGCTTTTGAAATCCCTCAGTACACACATGCATCCACATTTCTTATGGGTGGAATGCTGAGTTCAATCATATTTCAAGGTCATCCCGTCCTGTGTTTATTGTTTGTTAAATACAGGTGCCCAACTGAATAGAGAAATGATCACAGCCTAGTGGATGTAGAATGATTCTGGGAGAAGAGAATCATCTGCTTTCCTAGCTTAAAATAAGATTCATAATAATGAACAAACATTTTCCTGACATCTTGGCACAAAATACAAACCATTCTGAAAGAAAAATACATTATAAATGAAGTTAAAAAATACAGATATAATCAATCATACTCAGTTATAATTTAATTCTCTAGCACTCAGTCATCTTCTCTCTCTCCCCCCCCCCCCCAGTGTAAGGATGACTATAAAAATCTCCAGCACATTCAAAAACAACAGGAGATACTGTGGGTTGTATGTGACCAATGTGGGATTTGCCAGGAAACAAACTAAATGCACAAGAATATTGTTGTTGGTATTCTAATTACAAGTTCTAACTACTCCTGCTTTCTCAGGCAATGTTGGTTCTCTAACAGAAAAATCCATCAGATAGATTTCTTCCCCATCAAAAGCCCCTTACTTTTCCTGTGATTCCTTACTCTCTTCTGGCCAATTGATTTGAAATCAACAAATGTTGTTTCAGGAAGTATATAAAAACCTAATTATTAGGGACATAAATCAAGAATTGGAAATAGAAGTTAATGAAAGCAAAACTTTAAATAAGACCACATTTTACTGAAAATATAGAATTAGGAGATGTGTTTGCTTAGGTAACAGCATTTAATGGATTTAAATACAGATTGAAAGCACAGTTCTTTCTTCAATTCTTTACAAGATTTCAGCAATTTTACCCCAAAACTCATAAATTTTCCAAATTTCAAAATTTGAATATCTAATTTTTTTAATTATTGCCACCAATAATAGACTTGAAGATAAAATCATTTTCTGCTGGCTTTATTGTTTTCTGGACAAAAGTGTGAGATCTATAAAACAACTTATTTGTGATATCCTACTGTCTTCTTACAGAAGCCATATGCTTCACAAAGATAAAAGAAACTGGGCAGCTTTCCTGAGCAGCGTCTCCACCCCATATAACCACAGCATGCAAACTCATTGCTCTACGGTCATAACACAGGAAGGCTCCGTATTTCAAACATTTCAGTAAGAAAGCAATTCAGAGAAGTGCCATAACTGTATTTCCAGCCATTTTGTGGCAAATTAGTTTTCTATTGGTTCCATTCAATTCTTTGCCCCAAAGCACATTCTTCATGAAGGTTTTGAGAAGATTAGTGCATACTGAACCTTCTTCTACCCTACTCTTCCTGCTCCAGAGACATAACAGGGGAAGAAGGGTGACAGTGGGTATTGTAAAAGTCCATACGATTTTCAAAAGCCTGCTGAAATTATTTTTCCTCGAAAAGAGTTTCCAAAGTAATTTCACGACCTTTTTAGCTTCCTACAAGCCCATGTCAGCTAAATAGAATTGCCTGTTTTGCACAGGGACCACCTTTATGTCTCAGTCTCTAGTACTTTTTGAGCCTACCTTTTCATGAACTTTCAGTGAAAATATCATTTTAATTTTGAAACAGCCAGAGACATCTTGAGAGATCAAACTCCTCTGTGCAGAAGACTTCAGCCTTTCAAAACAGTTTTATCCCCAGCAGAATTCAAAATTCTGTCAGTATCAAAAATACTTAGTATCTCCACCAAATACCACCAAAGAGCCAAGTGCCCAGAGCCATGGGGCTTGGAAACCCTCAAGCCATACCATTGGGTACCCAAGAGAGGAATCAGGAAAACAACTGTTGGGAGTCAAAAAAGGACAAAATCAAACCTGGTTCATGGGCACACAAGTATCACAGGCACTCAGGCACCTGGGTGTTCTCTCCAGATCCAGCCATACAGGTGGACGAGGTTACTGTGTCCCAGGATTTTCCTGCATGAGCCCTCCCTCATTCATTGAAAGCAAATTTGAACAATCAAGCCCATTTCCCCCCATCCACCCTTATGATTTGCTGGGATTGATTTTGGAGTATGGGCTTTAGGGAGCACTCAGCCAGGAGCTCAGCTGGGTAGCAGCCTATGGCAGAGGAGCTGCAACAACCCCTTTCATCAAGTGCAGTGGTCCCAGGAGAAAATGTCTATTTGTGGCTTCCACTGAACCAGAACCATCTCCGCATAACATTTTAGTTTTGACAAAAATCAATAAATTCTGCTGAGTAGGTGTTGTATTGATTATTTTTTTCCTGACCAGCTGTACAATTGCTAAGAAACTGATGCACTGTCAGACATTTTGGTGACTAAGTAATGAATAATTGGCACTTAATTCAAGCAACTGTCACATTAGACAGTCTCTGAAAGCCTGTTCACAGTAAATACTGGGTTTGAGTGGGAAGTTGCAGGTACAAATATTCCCAGTGTGAGTTGATTCTTTCTGCTTCAACTACTGCCTCCAAAGCTCATCTCTCCTTTACCTATATTGCAATATTTTAGTACTCTGACATTTTAATCCTGTGAGACTTTCAGCCTAAAATTTTAAATCCTGTAACACTTGCCTACAGAGGTCTTTATGATCACACTAAAGTGTTTGACTTTGCCTAAAGAAATGTCTATGAATAAGCTTATCATGTGATAAATGATTACCTGTCAACTTTCCTCAGATTAAGTTGCATATGCTATAGCCAGTGATACATTTCACAGCTAATGTCCACAACCAAACTTGTGTCATCATTTGAAACTTCCAAAGAGGAGCAAATAGACACATAATTAGAGTTTTGGCTCTCTGAACCCTTCAAATTCACTTTCCCAGGAATATATTGTTTTTAATATTCCTTTCCCTATGTGCACTAGAAAAGCTGTTTAATGACAAGAAATGTAGTAGTGTATTGGAATATGAGTCCAAATGAGTATGTGAAGTGAATTACCTCTCCACTTATGCCTTGCATGAAAGAGGATATTGAATGGTAAAAGAAAAAAAAAAAACAAAAAAAACCAAAATAACCCAACCTGTATATCTCTTGGCTGGAATGATCAATAGTTCATATTCATGTAAAATATTTAGGAGAATGAAATCTTCCTTGTATGCAACAGAGCAGCCTTAACAAGGAAGAAGACTCTCTCTCCAAGTATCTTACTCCGAGACAGTTGTCTGACACATATCTAATGTGTCTGTTAATTTAGGGCATAAAACTTTCCTCTGTCCAATTTTCTGTAAGAACGAACAAACATTGCTACTTAGAGCAAGACACTGGTCTTGCTCCACATACACCTACTCATCTCCATTATTTTTAGTGCAAATGTTTGAAGCGATTCACTGTAAAAAAAGCTAATAAGGAACAACAACTCCTCATTTCCTTTCAGCTTGTAAGGTAATTATACTGGGAATGCAGTTACAGTGTTAACTCATTCCTGGCAGATAAACTAACCGGTTCTTTGCAGGCACTGGAGGAATGACTCACATCATTAACACGAGTTTATTAACTAGAGTTTTCCCCTCTTTGCTGCCTTCCACCTGCTCCTTTGGGCATAAAACTAAGACGGGAAGGTCAGCTTTATTGCGTTTCACAGTGTTTTCTTCAGGGATTGTCTCTGTTTTCTATCCCCACTCCCAGGACTGAGCCTCACCAACATTTGGGAGTGGCATGTGCTCCCAGTGCAATTGATTGGCTCTGCTGAGAGCCTGGCCAGGGCCTTAATCCATTCATAGTTTTTCACCATCATAGAGCAGTCAGCTAAATATTAGCAATACCTTCCACACCACAGCAGCAAGTCTGCCAGGAACGTTATGAGGATTTGATTTTTAGGTGTTTTTACACAAAACACAGCTAGGAAAGTTTTCTACGGACTGAAATTAGAGGGCTGGGTCCTTCAAGTGGTCATTCACACAAGCAGCCCTTACCTCCAAGCTTCATCAATGGCACTATTCACGTGAGATTTTATGGTTTAGAGGATTAGACACTGTATGTAATGTCTCAGGCTGGGACGCAGCCACATACCCACACAAGGCTGAAAACAGGCCACACAGCACAGTCCTTTACCCTCTCTCCATCAGCAACTGAGAGATTTGGAAGTACAAATATATTTTTTAAAAAAGAGAAAAAAGTGAAGGGAAGTTGCCCTTTAAACCCTTGATTTCATCATCACTCAGAAAAATCCAACGACTTGTGAGAAATATGCAGTCTCCCCTTAAGCCCACCATGATGAATTCAGCCTTCACACAGGCCCACGTTGTAAATTGTGGTAAATAAATTGCTGCTAGACCTATATAACCAGCGAATTCATTTTTCTAGGCTTGCCAATATGACCTGTTTCAACAAGACTTACATTCAGTTTTTAAAGGTGTCATGTTAATATGTTTGTATAATTTCTTCTTATATAACTCCCAGCATTTTTAAGGACCTCAGGACCTCCATCGTTGCAAATGCCTCTTTATCTTTGTCACGGGATTCCTGTTTGTCTGCAGGCCCTTTAGCTCAGCAAAATTAACCTCTTGCCACATCAAGAACATTTCAGGTTCTGTTGGGGTTTTTTTGGTTAAACAAGAAGCTATGGCAACTCAAAGTAGAACCTGTTATGCTGGCTCAGGACTGCTGGCAAGGTATGCAAGTTTCAGGTACTCACTTAAATTAACAGGGATAATGAAGGAGGCACTTGTATCTTAACTCTCTCCAACCCTTGTGGGAATAAGACTCATAGAGCCTGCACTGTGCTAGTGACACTACCATGGTGTAAATATTAATTCTCTGTAAGTTAAAATCTTGATTACCATGTTTGTTGAAGGAGCTCTCGGACAAGCTTCTGTAATAAAAACACTGCCATAGGATTTTCTCAATCCATAAACTGCTCACTGCCACCAGTGCCCTGGGGTGTGCCATGTACAGCAGGTCTCTGACCAAACTGTACCACCCCAAGTTAGACCAAGGGAAGGAAACACAAAATCCCCTTCATCACTCACAGAAGAGCCCTGATTGCTGGTATGGGCAGCATCCTTGCAAGAGAGAGCCCTTTTTGGACCACCTGTGTGGGCTCTGTGGGATCCAGCAGCAAACCAATCTCTTCAGCACATGACTCCAAATCCAAACTTCCCAATACCCTCATCACTGCCCAGAGACACTGATACGACAGTTCTGCCCTGCTTTGACACTTAATTCCACCCCCGAATTCGAGTTCTGTTAGCCTTAAATGATAAAACAACACAAACCCTCAGTACATGCCATTACCATAACCTGACCACTAACCCAGGCTACATGTGCTTTTTATTTGCTCATTAGCATCAACAAGAGAATTGGCAACAAATGAGAAAAGAAATGACACTGACTATAATACCTACAATTCAATTAAAAAAAAAAACAACAAACCAGCTTTTGGCGCCAGGCTCCAAAAATTCACAGTCATTTGGCATAAAGCCAGCACCATATCATGATGGGGTAACAGAATTACTGCTTGCACTGTGATTAGGGCTAGGCTGAGATTTAGTTTTTAGGAAAGCAGGTAGTAAGGAGTTTGATTTGTAGTAAGGAGAAAGTGATATGAATAGAGTATGGAAAGTTAATAACTTTAGCTTTTAGGTTGAGAAGGGTTTAGGGTTACTGCTAGTAAGGTCCAACTTTGCAGGAGGATCTGAAAATTGCAAGGACTAGTGTAAGACCTGCGTATGAGGACCAAAGCTTAGCTTAGGTGTCAGCAGGCCTTATTTGCCTATGGGCTGGAAGGAGGTAACAGAGGCTGGGCATCAGGGACAGAGATAGGATGAGAAGCAAGGGAAAACTGTTGCTGTTCCCGGGAGGGATGAGAGGGCTCCCCTTTTGCTAATGAATTAGGGAAGGTTAAAATCATAGAGTGTGGAAGATGGAGGAGGTGCATGTATTGCCTGCTGCCCTAAAGTAGCAGCATTATCAGAGCAGAGCATGTTGCTCCAAGTAGGACTTACTGGAGTAGGTCAAGGATATTACTGTGTAAGTCTACAACAGCTTTTTAAATCAGACCTACAACGTGCTTTTGAAGTTAATTCACTAATGATTCCTGCTTGCTATGCACTGGGCTGTAGTGCAGGCAGCTTTGCTACATGTAAGTAGAGTCCTTGCAGTCAAAACAAACCCGAAAGGCCCACTCTAAGTGTTCTCCCACCCTTAAAGGGACCTGTGGGTCTGTACTTCTGTCTTGCTAATGCACCAAGGACTACAGGACAGACTGTTCTTGAAAATTCCTAAGCAGGTGTTATCAGCAGGTCACAAGCTGCAATTGGAGGCATTGTTATTCACATAGCATTGTGGGTCCCAAAACAACCTAGCTAGATAAACCTCTATGCAAGGACCTGAGAAAAAGCTGACCCTGTGGGAGAAAAGATCTTATATTTAATTTAGCTCAGTGAGAACATAAACTGGATAGAGGCAGTTTGGAGAATGTAGCAAGTTAAAAGAAATAAGTCAGAGCAAGATATTCATAGTAGAGGTGATAAAACCTCTGACTCGGTGTAAAAAACTGTTTTGGTAGTACATAGAAGCTTGTAAAGAGAAACTACTGAGAAAAGGTGAACGGTGAAGAAAACTGAAGAGAAATAGTCAGCATCCGACATCAAGGAGCATTGCCAGAGCCTGAGAAGCAGCACAAGAACCTGGGATACTCTGTAATGGTGCAAAAAGTCCGATCAGCTTTTGTTGAACTGCAATTTTGCTCTTTCATAACAAATCATAACAAAGTTAATCTAACAGGTCCCATAGTTGTTGATAATAAAGTTCCCTTCTAGCTGACTGGTGACTGTGTGACACTGTATTTGCACTTTGAAGTGTGATGGTAGACTGGAACAGCAATTTCTCCAGGTAGATATTTCTGGGCTATTGTTAGGTTTACAGCTAGAACTGGTGCTGGAGAGAGGATTGCAAAGTGAAGGCAACTGAAAGATGAAGTAAAATAGAAGGCACTCTGGGTTGGAATAAGGACCTATGATGAAATTAAATGGTTCCTGCCATAACAGGCATCTCCCCAGCCCTCTACAAGTCTAAGTTCACAATGGACTTAGATGTGAGGCTCTAAACTCAAAGGATCAAATTGCTAGGACATTTTCTGGGTCCTGCTTTTTTTTCCTTTAATTTTGGATTTCTAGAACACTTGTGAAGAAAGGTTAGGCTACTCTTTATGATTACAGTTACTGAGTGCAGGAGCAGCTTTGTCATGGATCTGTCACGTGCAGAGGAGCAGGATGGAATTCACAATGAAAAGAAACTGGCTCAAGGCTAGTCACAAGTCCATCTTTGTAGCTAAAATGATCCTTATGTCTCTTGAAAAATTATTTACACCTAAGATTAAGAGTGGAGAAGGGATGAGAGTTATGGAAAAGAGGATGAAGATCTCAATTTAGTAATGTAAGGATCACTGCTGAAGATGAAATGTAGGGCCGTGTGTGAGAATGGTTCTTTGTTACTCAAAGTTCAAGAAAGAACTAAAGAGAAGAGACAGCTCTGGGCTATATAATTAAGACAAGATTCAACTGAAGAGCAGTTTGATTCACAGATACTGGAATGACTGTAGACTGAACTGCTACCAGTAGGAAAGTATGATCTTTCTTCTGGTTGTTATGAAGCCTGTGGCTAGGATTTGCGGTTATGTTTACAGCTAAGGTTGGGTTTACAGAGTGCAGAGACTGGAGGACTTGGATCTTCTCAGGTCTAGAAGATTAGGATGAGGATTGGTACTAAAAGGAAGCTAGCTCCATATCCATCTGCTACTGGGATGCATCTCTTGGTACGGGTAGCATTAGGAGTGTGGTTACAGCACAACAATGGTGGGGAAACAGTTCTTCTCTACTGTTCCTTCTAAATTTGAATGTTTTACAGAACTCACTGGCAAGACTTTGGCTTAGAGTACTCCTATATACTAAATGTGTATAGTTCAACATACAAAAAATTTAACTTTACTCCCTAAATAAAGTTAGGCTTTAGGCTTAACACAGAGAGGCCTAGCTGGAAAACAAACAAACAAACAAACAACAACAACAAAACCACACACAAACCCCAAACCTAAAACAAACAAACAAACAAGCCAAACTAAGCTATTCTTGCCTTCTAAAAGTGGTCCTCATTGTAAGAGATCAAGCCTTGAGGACTATAGCCATGAAGCCTGAAGTCTTCAGGACCTAGCACAAGGTAGATTACTAACCCTTTACCCAAACACAGAAAATAAACTAATAAAGCATACACACATATGCATCATTTATATGTGTGTGTGTAGCCTTCTGGAAGAGGTCAAGGTAATACAAAGACCATTCTCCACCAAAATCTTGCATAGCCTTTCGTCCTAGACAGTCTTCATGATCTCAAATTAAGCCAAACTCATAAGGGCCTGGTACTCAAAAATTCAAAGTCCAGTTGGAATAGTTACAGACTGGATTATGAGGTTACAAAGCCTACACCTGCTTGATTCCTAGACATGGCACCTCTAAGGAGTCAAATCGTCAAACTAGTATTTGAGGCTCTGCTGTTTCTAACCTTAAAATTGATTGTATCTTTGAAAACCTTATGCAGGTTGTAGAGAAGCATGAAATAATCTTGCCTCCTGGCACATTATCTTAGTCCATAATGCCTTCTGTATTGTACTTTTAGGCATTGGTCTTCTGGTCCTGCTGTCTATTTCCGTAACTTGATGTCTGGCCGCAGTTAAAGTCCCAAGATACTTATCATAGCTTGAAAAAAGAAAGAGCTCTTACCCTCTTGGTAACTAACCCTAAACTACCACATAAATATCTACTTTCCATCGGCCCTGCTATCCGTAATCTCCACCTTAGCGGAAGGCCACATGAAGACACAAAATAGTCTTCTCTTATGAAACCAGCCCACAACCTAGGCCAGGGCAACATTCCTTCAACAGCTAAAAGCCGAGTTGTCCAATCCAGCCCTTAAGGGGAGGCCAAACTTAACTATAACCCCTGAAACTGCCGTTGCAGCCCCATGCCAACCTCCCTCTAAATGTCTTTTTTGTGACCCAGAAACACCTAGCATTTGTAGCTCTGACTGATCTAAACAGTAAATGAAGGCAAAGCATAGCCTTAACTACACCCCAACTGAATCCTACCCCACATACACTCTACATTATTAATCTGTCTTTTCAGGCATCATTCCTTGGTTCTAAACATGGGCATCTGTCCAGACCTAAATTACGTCTTTGGCACTCATCTTCCAAACCCAGATCCTGCTCTCAGTTCCAACCCTGGCATCAAACAAAACTCAGTGACTGCTCACATCTTCACAAGGGTTTTTAATATCTGCCCCTCCTAGGACCAGCCCTATGTGCATCACTGTAAACCTTGTACAGTCTACCAGTGGAAACAAACTATTCTACCCCATACATCCAGAGCCATAGATGGGCAGTATTTTTGGATCATGAAGATGCTATACACTAGATTATGAAAGCCAGCAAATTCTAACTTTCACCAAAACAAAGCATAAGTCTATGATTCTGTCTCAGTATTGCCTTCAGCAACAGCAGTGAGTTTTGCAGAGTAAGCAATAAAGTTGAGTATTTGGTATTTTGTATTTAAAAAACTCAAACCTAATACTTACATTAAGGTAGTCAGAGACCCCTCACAATAGGCATGTTCCCAATGAGGCTTCCTGGAAAAAAAGTTTCTTTTGGGGGACGATGAGGAAGCAGATGTTCAAGCAAAGTCAACACAGCTGCTTATTAGAGGGATTCTTCACACTTGCATGTGGTTGATATTGACTTGGCATTTGAGGGAAGGGGAGTGTTGAAGGGTTTCACAAACTTGTTTTTCTTCTCTTGAGTTTGCAATGGAAATACAGACAGTATCACAGGGCATCTCAGCACTATCACAGTTCAGTTTTGGTATTTGCACCCATATTGATTCCCAATTATTTTTGTTATTGTGGTTGCAGGCAAAAATTTGCTATCATCACTGATGATGGGGTACAATTCACTTTAAGTCAGATCTAGATACTTATACTGCAGATGTCTAAACTCCTTTATATCTGGAATTCCTTTATATCTGATGGTGGTAAACAGGTACTTAGAAGGAGCAATTCCTCTGAGCTAAATTTAAAAATCTGCTCTGAGATGACATGAATAATACTCATCATGAATCTACTTCATTTTCAACTGTATCTCTATGAAGACACCTGAAGGTAACTCAGATGTAGACATCTACATTTAGTCAGATAAATCTTTTAAACTTTCTTACTAACCTGAAAGATCAAGATCTTGAATAATCAGCAAATTTCCATACATGCTGCCTTTATGGCATTATGATTTATTGCTTCATGAAAAGGACTTTCAAGGGTATAACATGACATGGGGTTTCTCGTGTTTATTCTAAGGATTTTTTATTATTATTATTATCTTCAGTATTAAATCCATCTGTGAACTGAAGGAAAATCCAGTCTATTTTAATGTTTGCAATAATTATAAAATTCATTTAGGTCTCCTGGTCAGGTGGCAAAGACTGGCCTAACAAGGCTGAGACCCAGCAGAGCAGCAGCATTTTGTAGCATATAAGCGTCTGGCCTGGGATATCTTTCCTCTCACTTCTCATAAACCAGAGGAAGGAAGCTAGGACATCACCACTACATTTCATGAAGTTACCTCTGGGGAATGCTCCAAAGCAAATACTCCAGCATCTGGGAATGTAAAATTGTTCCTCTATTCTTTACTAGGGTTTAGTCAACTGCTGTATGTAATATCTACTATTTACATATTATATTTAATTACTTGGCTGAAAAGAGCTACCTGCAACAGTAAGATCAAGGCTTCTCAGCTGATACTTAGGAAGTAATTTTTTTAATGCTCATCCTTTCCCAGCCATGGTTGGTTAAATTACGAATTTCAATATAATGTATGGGGGAGCACTGACTGCCCCTCCTTCCAGTGTCTGATTATGGAATACGCAGCTGTAAGAGTGAATGGTTTCTGTGTATAAACTTGGTGCCTATTCATTTGCCGTGGACCAGGCAGGAGGCTGATTCACAGTAATAGGTACAAATAATGTAGCGATATTTCAATTCTATCATAATACAAAGGCATGTAATTTCACTGTGAGTGACAATTAAGCTTGCCAACTGTATTTTTATTTAGTCTTTAATACCCTACCACAGCTTTTTGCTTACTTTGCTATCAATTTAAAATCCACCCCCCCTTCAAAGATTATATTAAAACTGTCATACACAATACTCCAAGCTATACTATCTTACTGAATATTCAAGGGGTGAACAGGGTGGTGTTTGTGTGAGTGATTGCCTGTCGATGAAGCCAAGAGTCACACTCCATTTAATTTCCAGGAAGCAGAATTAGCTCCTAATGAATATTCAAAATGTTATCCATTAAATGAATGCTACAACTTTGTAAGTTGCTAAAGTGCAGCTTGAGTAGATGTGTCTAAGCTGGCTGATCAGGCAGGCACTACATGCAAAACACCTGAAGTAATACTGAGCACAAGACAGGCTGTAAACCCTCCTTAGGCCAGGAGTAAATGCTTTTACTTCAATGCCATGCTGCTGTACTTATACTTATCAGCTATACCCGATTAGCTAGCTTAAAGCTGTATGTATCTCATTTCTGCCTTCCTATCACATTCTTTTTTGTTGTTGTTTAAATGGATTAAATGAAGAAAAATATGAACTGAAATAATTTAACTGTTGCACTATTAAAACACAGCCAATACTCTGTGAGGAGTATTGAGGAACTGTTGTCCTCTATTCAAAACATATATGATGTTCCCTTCAGAAGAGAAATCAATCTATTAAGGAGAAATTTTAAAGTGCCCTTGGTGATGAGGTGTGCTTCTTTTTGTTTGTCAGGTGCAAGAGCACTTTCCTGGCTGACAGTGGTGAGCAGGAAATGTTTCTTCTTCCCAAACTCGTTTTAACCAACTCTCAAACCATTCTCCATAGACAGGCAGAGGCAGAGCCTCTTTGAATTTAGATAACCCGTGGAGTATAGTATGGAGCTTGTGAACCTGAAAAACAGCCAGTATCTTATTTTTTAAGATTTCCAGAAGGATTTTAAGTGATAATTACTTTAAAATCACTCTAGGACAAGCAAGGTTTAAATAAAGCAAACAAAAGCAAATAAAAGCAAATAAAAGCAAATAAAAGCACGTGTTTGCAAAATGCAAGCAAACAATACAGGTGAACAGTTTGTAGGAGCAAATATAAAGGAAAAAAATGAAGAAAATAATGTAAATGTCCACCTAGAGTTTGGATGATGCTTGAGGATGTCAGGCCCTCCCAGAGCTGTATGACAGCAATCAATGATGGGTGAAGAGAGGGGCCAGTGCACTTCTTTTATGGGTCAGAGAATGAAGTGGAAACAAGGAGAGGAAAAATACCAGAACACAAGAGACTGGCAAAGGTCTGGGCTGCAGAGTGAAATCCTGCTTGCCTTCTATAAATGGAGACTGAATTATGTCAGAGTACTGAGTACTCCTTAGACAGATCTGCTGTGAAGCATCCTCCAGATTGTCTACCACATTATAGAGACTGTGAGATCTTTAGAGTTAGTTCTAAGTACACTGAGATATTACACTAGTTATTTAGACTGGGCTTTGTGTTCAAGACACATTAGCAAACCACTTCTCTGTTTTATTCTGTGTACAATGGAAATTAAATTACCATAATCAGGTCAAGGTAGCAAACATTTTGATTTAGATCAAGTGCTGAGTTAGCAGGTTACTATTTTCTCCAAGACATAGTTTCCCAAACATTTATTTACAACATACTGATTATAATTTTTCAAGGAAGTCCTGATTACAGATTTGCCTGGGGTTCAGCAGATTCTCTTTATTTATTTATATTGCCATTTGAAGAGACATCTTCTATTAAAACTCCATGCAACCAACTTTCAAAGAGTCTGGAAACATCTTCAGTGGAGGCACCACATTTCAGTTTCCCTGCTTTGGGGAAAAGCACTGAAATGCCAGGGCCTTGTGTGGTTCAGAGATTATCAGGATAACCGTTAAATAACTTGATGCTAACTAATATCTCAAAATCACTCTTAGCACAAACCTAGATAAATACTTTCATTCTCTTTTATGGTTATTTGTAGAAGCCTAAAGCAATAAGGCAGTTCAAAGGTTTTTTAAAGACAGAAACGAAAGAAACACATTTTTAACTTAATTAAAGTCTATATATCTATCAGATGAGCTGTACCTGAGTATTTGTCATTTTGTTGCATCCCTCAAGATATGAGCTAAAGAGGGACTCTAGCTTCTTAAGCCTGTTGTTTCTTCTCCTCTCAATTCCAGATGCCTTCTTGAGGTCCCCTTGTAATTCTATTTGCAAATCTTCCCCTTGCCCTTGAATTATACCAATCTTTAGTTTATTCATGGGGTAGCTTTGGTAATGTATCTCCCTCAGTGATAATCAGAGAAACAGCTATTTACAACCTGTTCCAAGGCATATTGTGGCAGGCATACCAGGGGATACCCTTACTGGATAGTTTCCTAACCACTTATCCTACAATGACTGTATTGCCAGTTGTTTGGATAAGCTCAACAGGCAGTCTCCTCACGTCAATGGGGACCATTTCTGCAGGGCCATTCTTCAGGTCCCTTACTCATGTTTTTCTTTGGCTTATGCTATCATCTTAGGATCTTCTTTCATATTAAAAGTATTTCCCCTAATTTACTATGAGCTTTATCATAGCTATTCATCTAGGTATTTTTAAAGTATCATTTTAATAAAAAACCCCAACTTAGTAAGTAGTGTCATTTTAAAATTCAGGAAAGCCTTATCAACTGTTATCCATGGACCCAGAAGCAATTCATGATTAGAAAGTAAAGCTCTGATTGCAGAGACAGTTTCTCAATTTCTCCTTTCTTACCAAAGTCTTTTGGGTGTTGATACAGAAAAAACATTGCATAAAGGCAAGTGGTAAAATGCCATTAAAAGTTAGAGTTTACATTCACTTTCTAGAGAATATACTTTTTAAACTGTATAGTTTTAGATCCTACTTTAAAATTCCTTCAAAATCTGTTGTTATTTAAATTATCTTTATGCTCCATTGTCTTACTGGAAGTATAAAAACTGAAACTATTCAAATTTGTGGAAACACTAATATACACTATTTTTACTTTTATTCTTATGTACTACTATATTCACATTTAAATATGAGTTTTAAAAAAAATATCTTGGAAGTGAAAAGCAGTTGAGCATTCACCCTTGAAAACTGAACAGCACTGCTTACAGATAGTTTAAAAGTCCATGCATATTATGTTTGACTTCTTCGGGAGTTATCAGAGAGATGCCAGCTCACTTGCCAAATATTTCAAAGTAATTTAATACATAATGCGTTCTATGACGCAGTGTGTGGGAAAACTGGCATTTCGGTACTCAGTTACTATCTAAAGGAGGAGGAAAAAAAGTTATGACAACTTCTTGTCAAGACATTTATTCCAGTGACATCTGCCAATGCAGAACTGAAAAAAGAGCAGCATCAATGGTATGTTCTTAAGATGTGATTTAGAGCGTGGGAAGTGATGGTAACTAGTGGAAGAAATTTGTTTCCATTAATATTCCTAATAATTTTTTCAGACCCATGACTTTTAGTTTAAGCTTGAATATATTTTATTGAATAAAGCCTTTCACAGGCATGGGAGGGTATAGAGTGAGGCTTATGGAGTAGCACTGCTATGAACAGAGGGGAGTCGAATAACAGGAAAATATTTCTGTGCTTAGTTTGTGATCTATTTATTACTAAAATGAGTAGAGGAATAAGTGGAGGGGAGGCATCAGATGAGATTTTCGGTCATGCACACTGCACACCAAACCACCCTTCTGATCAACTGCCCTAAGTGAGTATTTACTGTTACTCCAAAGAGATCACTTGACAGGAATTTTCCAGCATGGGGCAAAAAAATATCACAAGTGTTTCTGCACCATTAAGGAAAAAGACACAGTCCCACAGTGTATCTCTTGCCTTGTCCCTACTTGATGTCTGTGCTGGTGATGAAAATGACAATGAAGAAGACTCTATCCAAAAAGTGACTGGAATAACTTGTCAAAATGAAAAATATTCAACTGTGAAAGTAAATAACGAATGCAACATATATCAACCTTTGCATGGCAAACACAAGAACTGACCTGTAGGAAATGACAGATGGGTGACAGCTTTGAATGAAGTGACTAGCACGCATGAAGACTTCAGTAGTCCATTATAAGTCTTGATGCACAGAGCCAAATCTGGTATTAACTGTGCTGTTTATTGCATGAGTGAATTCAAGTCAGCAGATGAATGCCAAGGTAGGGGGAAATGAGAAAAACTGGACTTGTTCCTATTTCTTACTCTGTGCAGGTTCATCAGCCTTTGTGCCACAGTTTATTTTTACAAAAAAAATGGGGGAGAAAGAAAAAAAAAAAAACAACCAAGCAAAAAATCTTCCCTTATGCTTCTTTATAACTGAATGAGATATGTATACAATCTTAGCAGGCATCTCAGGTCAAGAATCATCTCATATAAAACATGGAAAAAGAAGAAAGAAGCACAGGGAAAAAAGGCAAAAATACATCACAAGTGGATCTGCAACACAAGTTGCTATTCCAGCACAGCCTGTGACTGTCATTTACAGATGACAGCTCTGTATCAAGATTCAAAATCCCCATTCTGTTGTTTTCTGCAATCTTCCTGGATTGATGGAAGTTATGAAAACATTTGCAGTGAAAACCCTTTTGCTTTTACAAGAAAAACTGCACTTAACACCCAACTAGGACTCTTTTGTTACTCCAACAGGAAAATGAACACCTTCTAGATATCCAGTCCTTCTGTACAGTACCGAGAATCCTCCTTTTTTCCTCTGCAGCAATGGTCTGATCCATCTGCCACAGCCACTGAAAATTGTGGCCCTACCCATGAACTAGGATTTTAATCCCAGGGTGCTATTCCTGCAGCAAAGCTTGGCTGTACATGAGGACACTAAAGGAGAAAGCCTGCAGTTTTCCCCAGGATATGGCTTTCATTTACAGTTATAAGGGTGCTTTTTTTCTGTGTTTTTTTTTTTGTTTTTCCCTGTCCAGCCTATGTTTAAGGCTTCCAAGAAACAGAAATGCCCAAGGAAGCTTTAATGGGCTGGTTTATGTATCAGTAGTATGGGTGTAGAGTTCACCTTGGTGTAGCTTGTGTATACAGGGAGTCTCTGGAAAGCACAGGTTACAATCAGTGCAGACTGAACTTCACACTGCCGAAAAGGAAATGCACATTTAGGACTGAAACTTTGAAATAATTACCTTGACTGTAGCAGGCTGCTCCACAGGAAGTACTCTGACATGTAGTATGGTGACACGTAAATTTTTAGTCTAGCTTGAGTATTGATTGCTGTAGCCCAAAATTGGTAAATTGGTTTAGTGTCAAACACAGGTCTGAGGCTAACTTTTTAAGGGACTGCTGAATTTTTTTTCTTCCACACCTGAAGGTATAAAAAGGCAAATCACCACACATTTGTAAGGGATGGGAGGAGGGGGAAGGAGGGAGAGGGAAGCCATTTAAAACTCTATTTTATTACTCAACTTCACATCTTACCTTCTTGTACACTTTCTCAGAAGCTACTTACTAGCTCAGTTTGTATGCTATGACAGCTTTAGCAGGGAGAAAACCAAAAGTTCTGGGTTTTCTCAGGCTCAGCCTGTGAAAACTGGCGGACATTAAAAAGGAATATATTAAAATTTCAGTTCCAGAGCCATGCTGCAGTCTTTGCCAAATAGAATGCCAAGGCAGTCACAGAGAAATTGTCTTTTGGACAGCACACTGTATAATGTCTGCTGGGGTGACTCCAGTCTCAGCAAGTCATGACTAGAGGTCACACAGTTTGGATGCATTCTTGTGTCCAAAGTTCGTTTTCCACCAGCTCTAATCTCCGGTGAGAATCAGAGGCAAAACACATTCCTTTTTTTTTTTTTTTTTGTCATTTTTCATTTTCTGAAGACTGAAAGAATGTTGATATAGAAGCAGAAGAACAGTCATACTTGTGGAGCTCACAGGTTCATATTCTTCATTGCTCTTTCCCCATCAGTGCCTTGCACTGACGCCCAAGAGCAGCTGTATTTGTACCTAGGTGCTTCCTTGGTACATATCCCAGTCTCCCACTCAAGATTTTCTGGGGTCAAAGCTGGCACCTTTGTATATTTTTTTTTCAAGAATTTGTCCTTGCATTTGGAACAAATATAAGCCGCTGATGTCCACAAATTCCTATGTAAGTTTTCCCCAGTTGATTTTCATGTTTCCTTAAAAGTTATCTGTTTTGCTTTCTTGGAATGTGCTGAGTACAAGTTTTGTTTGAAGACTCCTAGCTATTGTGCTGTAAGATACAACAAGCAGTTTTTCCTCAGCCTTTTTCTTTATACGTACTACCAATATTATAGATATCTGCCAGATAGTCACCTAACTTCCAGGTTGAAAAGTCTATGGATATTTAGTCATTCCTTGTTTGCTTTCAGCCATTCACTCCCTCTTCTCTGCCTTTCCCAGTTCTATTATACCTTTCCTGGGAGCTGGAACTGGGTTGGTGGAGCACAACAGGGGTATGCAACAATACAATGGCCAAAAAACCCCCCCTAATCTGTTTAGTTTCCCCCTTCAAAGTGTCCTAGATATGTCTGCAGTAACATCAATGTCTCGTTTCTGCATGAATAAAAGGGCAGGTTCCAACACTGTGAAATTAGAAGTGGGTTTTGCCCTCCCTTTATGTTTACCTATGTTGAATTTCACTTGCCATTTTATCACACGGTATTAGGAGATCCTTTACAATTAGCCCTTACCTTTACTATCCTGAATATCTTACAGCTAGTTTGACCACTTTGAGTGTTCAGACATGTCACTGACCTTGAATCCCACTCCCCTCCTAATATAAAGCTGCATTAACCTCTGCTAGCTGGAATTCAGTGTGAAAACCATTCAAGACTCCTAACTTCTCTTCCCTCTTCATTTAGCTAGTTGTATATCTCAAAGATAAATGTCCACAGCAGCCTGGTTTAAAGCCTTGTTGCATGCCTTTTGTTGGCTGAGCAGCTGTATCTGCTACATCAATATCCCTGCTGAATTCTTCAGAAAAAAAGCTGTTACATTTCTGAGGAATATATTTTAGCAGTGTTTTCCCATCCCCTATTTATCATATTTACCCGTGTGTACATTAACTGTTTTCTTTAGGGAGGTTCCTGGTGATTTGCCTTGTACAGACATAGCAGATGTAGATCCATAGTATCTCAGATCTCCTCTGAAGCATATTCAAAAATTGGTGTCATATTTAAAACTTTCAGTTCTTCAAATACATAACCAAGAGGTAATGGATCACAGTTAATTTGGTTCTGAGCTCCTTTAGAAAACACAATGTGTTATTAATAAACGTAAGCTCCCAACTTGAAACATTTCAGAGGAATTTGAAGTTTCTGCTTTGTGCCTTACCAGATCCCATTTCTATCACTGCCTTTCATTAGGTGTTCTTCACCTTCTGCCACTTCCACATTGGACTACTTCAAGCTCCTATTTGACCAGAGTATTTTTTCTAAGAAACTCATTTCTATTAGGGGAATCTGAGTACTGGTACTTCTGTCTTGTGCTATGTCATGCTTCTAGTTTCTTTTCTGCTTTCCCCTTTCTTTGGCCAAAAATCAATTGAAACATTAAAAACTTTAGTGCTTGTGGAAACTGCCTGGCTAACAATACTCACAGTATTTATCCCCAAACAAAGACTGCATGGGCAGCACCAGTAAAACACAACTTAGCCTTGACCTGAAGGAACCTGGAGTGGAAAATGAAATCCATCAAGCGATTTTTAGAGCCAGCATTATCAGTATCAAGTCAAACTTCTAGCATAAATGATGTCAGGTGGGGTCTGATTCACTGTAATCTTTTAATCTGCATTCCTACATTTGAATGCCACTTTACAGCACCAATCAATCTGACCTTCCTATTCTGTGTAGTCCTTGCTCTGATTCAGCACTCACACTTACCAGTAGGGCTGTGTATTTCCCCGTGTAAAGGACAGATATTGCAACTCATTTTTCTAAAACCCTTTCTCAGTTCCACTTCTCATTTTCTAACCCCCAGGGAATATCTGGTATTCAGGAATGGTGGCTGGGTTGTTGCAGCCTCAGAATCAAGTGCACAATGCAACTTTGGTAATACCAGTGGAGCTGGCAACCCTACAGGTCACCAGTAAATGTACACAGACTAGTTTGCCCAGTCTAGATCCATACTTTTCATCCCATGAAATTCTGTGATTTCCCTCTTCCAAGGTTCAAACCGGTTGGCTGCTTTTACTAGCTCTGCACACCTGATCAATGAGGCTGGATTCTGAAAATCCCATTAGAGAAAAACCAATGTCAATGAGAAAATTAGGGCCCTCTTATTTCTATCCAGAAAATAGAAAACAAACATTGCAAATTGCCCATCAATTACTCAAATGCAAATGCTTGAAGTTCTTTTCCCTGCTGCAATTAGAGAAGTTGTTCCATGCAATAAAAGGTTATTAATGGCCTTATTCATAATTCTAAGCCAGCTTCATTTAAAATTTAAACCCACCATGGTGTTTGAATGTAAATAAAAATGCTCTAGAATATTTTTTTTAAAAAGTGAGAACACCATAAATTTCAAGTATTTTTAGACATGTCTATTCCCATAATTTCTGTTACATCAGCTTTACCGCTCACTCCTTGTCTCTCAATTAGACCATCCAATATTCTTCTAGCAATGCTCTCAGTGTGTTTTTCCCATTCTTGGTTGAACGACTCTCCAAATACTACTGTGGCGGGGGAGGAGGGGCTGCCTTCCTGGAATCTGCTTACTTATCAGTATGGACATCTAAATGGTCTCAGAGCAAAAATTAATACTATTAGGCCATTACAAGACAGCATTCTGAGATCATTAGGCAAAACCTGACCGCAGTTCTGCATGCACAGAAGTGCTTGGCTGTACAGCCATTCTCAGTACAAGGACCTTTAATCCTTTCCTGTTGAAACTTCGGTCTGAATTACAAAAGAAGTTGGAGTGTTTTTGTTGGTTTTTGGTTGTTTTTTTTAATGGTGTTGTGAAAGGCAGAAATCCGGTAGAACTCAGTTTATGATTAACTTGAGCCAGACTATGTAGACCTTATCTCAGCCCATAATTAGCATGGTTATTTTTTTGAATACTGCCTGGTAGCAAACTCACACACAGAAGTAAACAATTTCTCCCACTCTGAAGACTTTGCTAACTTCACTTGAGAAGCACCTAAATTATTTGAGCTAAGAGATACCAGCTTATGAAAAGAACATGAAAATCATAAAACACTTTATTTTTCCTTTTGATCTCAGGAGCAGAAAGGTTTCCAGGAACAGAGTACGATACAGTGCACTAGTTTAAGTCTCACAGGCAGTACCTCCACAGTTGGAAAAGGGGAAAAGGACTTTTGATAGGTTCCATGACAAATCAATAAGAATTGCTCCTCAGGGGGTTCAGCAAGTACTGGAATAAATCCAGTTAGTTGCTAGGTAAATGCATTTATTTTTTGTCTTCTAAAACAGTTTTTTCTTTGCTGAATGATCTTTCTGTACAAGGAGAAACATGAATGAACAAATGAATGCTATTGCAGCCAGGGCAATCTTTGATTAAGGTTAAGTGTGGGCTTCTTCTCACCTCTGCTGCTACATACTGATGAGGTGAACTGTGATGTAAATTTCTATTCAGAATTACTTTATCTCTTCTGTCCATCTCATATGAAATACAGAAACTGAAGACTATCTGTGGAGTATCTCTAATGCACCTGTGAAGAGAACAATTAAACTCCTTTATTGAGGGATACTAGGACCCTGCATTCAGGACTCAGCCTCTAAGAGAAAGGCCTCAAAGATCAGAGGTGTGATTCTTCCTTCCATATTTATCAACCAGCAGAAACATCCAGACAGACAGACAGAGGGAAAAATCTACATCCCACAAAGAAAAAAAGAAAGGAACTACATTATTTTTTACTACTTAGAATAGTTGTTATGCTGTAACATAGAAAAGTTCTATTTTTACAAGACAGCTGAGAAGTACCATGTAGGACCTAAATTAATTTACTTTATCTCTGGACAAAGAAAAATGCCTTAAAAATACTTTAAGAATGTTCTTCTAATTCCCAAAGCAAATACCATAGGGTCAGGTTTGGGTGCAGTGGTAAATATCTGCTCCTCTGCTCCAAATCATTCTACACCAAACAACAAAATGGATATGAATTGCAGGTTTCCTTTTGCTGCCATAGTACTGCTACTGCAATCACATTATTCCTTTTGAAACACTAAGAACTTAATTCACTCTATATGTGGAAGGTACAACTAGAAGCAAACACTCTGTGAATAAGAGTATACTTTGCTCAGGATTTTATTTTTTCCCTTAATGATCCATAAGACCCATACCCAAGCTCAAGTAATTTGGAAAACCATTTGAAATTAGTTGTCCAGAGGAAGGCCACAAAAATGGAGTATCTCTCTTATGAGGAGAGACTAAGGGAGCTGGACCTGTTTAGTCTAGAGAAGAGAAGACTGAGAAGGGACCTCATTAGTACATATAAATATCTCGAAGGCAGGTGCCAAGAGGATGGTGCCAGACTCTTTTCAGTGATGCCCATAAACTAAACCACAAGAAATTTCACCTCATTATGAGAAAGAACTTCTTTACACTGAAGGTGGCAGAGCACTGGAACAGGATGCCCAGGGAGGTCGTGGAGTCTTCTTCTCTAGAGATACTCAAAACCCACCCGGATGAGTTCCTGTGTCACCTGCTCTGTGTCACCTTGGCAGGCAGGTTGGACTGGATAATCTCCAGAAGTCCCTTCCAACCCCAACTATTCTGTGATTCTGTGTTTCTGTGAAATGAATGAACTCCTACCAAAAAAAAATGCCCTGTGGAAAAGGGAAGGAACTTGCAGGATGCTACAGCCACTGTGTTACAAACCTTAAGCATGTCTCACCTTTAAGATTTTAAAAAGACCTTTTTCAGAAGTAAAATTAATGTATATTCAAATTTATAGGGGGATTAGGAAAGTTAGGAGCTTTTCTGATCAGTAATATGATTACATTTCACGAAGGAAGACCTCTAAGCACTCTGTTCAATTTGCTGGTGGAAATGCAGCCCCAGAGATGTGAGGCATCGTTCACCACGTCTCCAGTGTAGCCTTACTCCTCTCAGTTCTTCCTAAGATCCAGCCAAATTTTAGGGCTCTGTGACACACTGTCCCCCGTCCACGCTGTCCACACATGAGAGCCATGTTTATGGTATCTCACTCCCTGACTCCTTCAAAGGACATTGCCACATAGGCATTGGTTTCAAAGCTTTCATTTTCAAACACCTCCACACCTGTGAGATGATGGCATTATGAAAAGCAGAGCCAGAAAAGAGAAAGTGGTGTGACCCTCTTCCTTCCCATGACACTCTTTCCTAACCACTTCGTACAGTGGGCAAACCTGAGAAACCTGCACGGTGAAAACGTGTGGATGACAAACATTTCTGGGAAGGTAATGTTTTCTAAGGTACCCGAACTGGTTTTTATTTTATTACATATGCTAGAAGATGTTACAAACCAGACACTCTAGACATGAGTTTTAAAACATTCTTTATATCAGACATGACAGCAAAGCCGAAGATTAAGTCATCTTTCGCACCTGACATATTAGCTGACCTGTGACAGTGAGAGAGGAGGAAGGGGGCTCCAGGACACAGTAGGAAACCTGTCTCATACTAGGCTGTTTCAGTATGGATTTTCTTCTTGATTGTAATGAAAGTTTTCCCATTAATTTGTCAGAGACACATAATATCTATGTGGGGATGGTCAGAGCAGTTTCACCCCTTTGCTTTCACCAGAAGCAGCTTCAATATTTAGCAATAATGGTATCCTTGCTGTTGTTTATCTCAATTACAGGACAACCAGCCCACCAGGTAGCGTGTCTGGAAAGCTAGGCAACAGTCTCACTTAATGACATCAGCGTGGGCTGCATGTTGGAAGGAGTGCTACACTGCATTATGCATGAGTATATGAAGGTCTGGGGTCTCACTACACAGCCCAGGACAGAGAAAAGCAATACTAGTGGCTCCTCCACCTCTATGTCCCTAAACATTAGGGGGTACATCCTGGAAGTTCCCTTGTTTGCCGAAGAAATCTTACTAGAACTTCCCTCCAACTATGGCTTACACCACAGTTTTGATTACTCAGCTTTGCCATTAAGCCATGGTCCATCAAGTTTTAATACAATCTTACACTGTTGATTAAAACATTGTGTTATTTCCTGAATGTCAAACAACATATGACAATAAAGTAGGCAAAAAAAATTAGGAAAACAAATGCTCAGCTACTTCTGTACTGAATGCAAAGCATAAATGACTGATATTTTAATGCTTTTATATTTGCTTGAAGCTTTATAACATTAAAATTGACAATGATAATTAGTTTGCCTTTCAGAAGAATTAAATTTGAATACTCCTGAATACTCCTGGGCTCAACAGTCTGCAGCTAAAGCGTATTAACTTATTTTCATTGGGTCTTATATTGCTGTTGGAACAGTATTTTTTTTAAACCAAAACTAAAATAGCCCCAAAACTCTTACTATTTCTTAAAATAAGTCCAGACATGCTTGATGAACAGTTAGTTGTCTTATCTAACATGGACATCTTGAAGTTATCCACATCATCCTAATCTGCATTTATAGTCAATAGAGAGCTACATATACCTCAAGAGAATGACTCACAAAGTAGTGTAAATTAAGTGGGTCTCATGAATTACCTTCTCGAGGGGCCTATTTCTCTCCACTGATGTAAATAAAGCTCAGGGTGACTAGTTTAGACTTAGCAAGGTGTTTGTTCAGATACACACATAACATTACATCTATTTTCTGATTTTCTGGAAATATGTAGGATTTATACATTAGAGCACTTCAAATTAAGAAAAGACCTTCAGAAGCATAGGAGAGCTATCTGGCTTCAAATTTATTACCTCAGTGTCTAAATATTTTAAGTATATTGTTATCTTCCCGCCCGATACTTTTGTAGATATGTCTGCCCCCAGCTGAATATCTAGGTCTAGGAGGAATCAGAGGCCAAGAGGGAACACAAAGGCCACTAATTTCCCTGACTTTGAGGAATTTCTGGCTATCATCTATAATCAAGACTGAGAAAATAACCCCCTAAAGAACAGAGCAATTCAGGATCTTCCAAAATGAAAACATCTCTGGAAAAGAAGGCTTAAATCATATTTCTCATTTTGTACCTGCAAAAAGCAGCCAGCAAAAAGGAAGACTATGAGGAAGAGGTTTTTTAAACGATTTTCCTGTGTACTATGCTACTGTCAGCTTGCCAAAAACACTGTTTTCATTAAGAAGGCTAATTTTCCCCTCACCATTTCTCACATCCATCTGCCTGAGGTTATGTCTCATCTACCACTGGATTATTTACTCTGAGCAATCACGGACCTTCCCAGAGCTGGGGAAGATCTGGCAACTGTTGAAACTCTGAGACTGGCTGAGACATCATCCAACCTTTCTCTAGGTGGGTGGTTGTGTATGAGCATATTTCATTATAACATATCAGGCCAACAAAACCTCAGATCACTATCAATTGTTTTCAATACTGTGTGGAAGAGAAGAGAGGTCTGCAGAAGGCAAATTTGATATGAAGGAGGACATGTGAATGCCAGAACAGACTGACCAGTGCCTCAGAAAAACAAGGGAACAATCAGTCCTCATGTATCCACAAGATGACAAAGGGATCAAGCAAACAGCTTCTGTTTTCACAGAAACTTATGCCAGATGAATCTAGTGTCATTTTCTGATGAGGTAACCGGCCTAGTTGCTGAGGGGGAAGCTATACATGACTTACATGTCTCACATGACATCCTCATAAACAAGCTTCAGCAACAAGGTCTAGCTGTAACCAGCCTAAAAAGTATGGGCACAAGGAGTTGAAAACCTGCTTTTAGCACGGGGGTTATTGGTGAGTCACTGTCAGATGGGGAGAGAGACTATCAGGCAGAGACCTGATAGTATCTGCTCTCTTTCCCTCAATGTTTTCATTAACAACTAAATGATGGCACAGGTAGTGGATAACACCAAACTGTAAGTTGCAAATACTTTGCAGGACAGGGTTAGAGCTCAAAGTGATTGATAATAGCTTGGAGGGAGACTATGAAATCACTATGAAGAAATCCAGCAAGGATGAGTGCTAATGCTACTCTGCAGGAGGAGAGAAAAATCAAGTACAAAACAAGGAGCATCTGACTCTCAAAAGACTTGGGCTATAAAATGGGTCCAAACTTTCTTACGTATCAGTATCAAGACGTTATGTAAGTCCGGGGCACACTAAGAGGGATGCCACTTGTGAGAGACAGGAGGAGACACAATTCCATTTTTTTCATCCCTAAGGTACTCTATTAAGTCCCTTTCAGAGTGTTGCACTTAAAGGACAAAGGGTAATGATTTAAGAGGGTAATAACTAATGCTGAAAACATCTGACCCAGGAGGAAGGTGGATGGTGAGGGTCCTTCACCCTGGGAGAGAGCTCTGCCTCAGGCTGCTGCAGCTGCTGGTCCCCTTGGGTGCTGTGTCATTCCACCAGGCTCAGGCTCTTTCTTTAGAGTTCACCTTCCCACGCTGTTCCTGACTTTTAAATTGTTCCTCTTTTTCATTTGGCAAGGAAGGACACACTATGTCTTCCTCTTAAATAAGAGTTTCTAACCTCGTTTGGTGTTCTCTGGACTTCCCACTGGCCTTTCCTTGCTCTTCTCACCCTTTGCTGGAGCACCCCACTGACCAGGGTGAGCTCAGTTCACCTTTCATCATGCTCTTGCATCTCTGCTTCTAGGTCACCCATCACATCTCATGTTTCCATGCCTCTCTTCTTCTGTCTTATGAATCGGGCTAAACCGAGTTTGTGAAAAAAAGGGTCAGCTAGCCTGTGGCAAAAGCTGGGTGAGGAAAAGCATCAACCTAAATGACTGATGACTTAAACGGATTTAAAAAAAATGTTTCAATATTTGTGCGGGCATGGCTTCAACAGCATCCGTGAGCTATTAGGAAAAGGGATAGATTTCCCACTCGAGGCATACCAGAGGACTGTTGCCTCTCATGTGACATATATGCTTTTCGATATTACATCTTGCTGGTCAACTTCATGAATATTTGCATGTTTCTAAATTGTGTAGCATGGATTTTGCTCAGGTACAGTGCTGTGGACCTGTAGCTCATTGACACTGCTTCTTGCACCACATCAGGAGCAGTGGGACCTCAGGAGGCACCACCCTGGGCACCAGCTGGATCACAGTCATGTTCCTCCCTCATCTGGCTCCAAAGGAGACCCAAACATAGGGCAAGCCTTGTGCCAAGGACATGGTGGGGGGATGGGAATTCAGTCTGCCTGCATGGGGTACTGCCTAGGGACCACTGCTTGCTCTCATGCCACCAATGATTTGGTATTCCTTGATAGGGAGAGCTTGGCATTGGAGCTCTCCAAAAGTGACTGCATTGTTGTTTGTAATCCTCAGCCCAAAATACCTCAGTTCCTGTACTCCACATAGGCTGCATTTGGGGCAAGTTCCCACACCTTTCCCTCGGGAGCTGATGTCTCTGTGCCATCCCAAGCAGCAATGGCACTGCCCTTTGTGGAGTCCTGCCTGTGATGGCTCTGCCAGGACAGAGCTGCCAAGTCTGCAGGAGGCATGACACAAAGCAGTGGCAGCAAGAGGGTGACATGTAAGGGTCTATTTTCCTTAATAAACACAGTTGTTTTCTTTTTGCCAACTTGTACTTTGAGAAATTCACAGGGCTTCCTTATTTCCAAGGCTACTTTATCTTGGGGACAAGAGAGAAATGAAAACATACTCACGTGTTTATCACTAAAAGGCACCTTTACATAATGTTCCTCATACCTAGTGCATGCGTCAAGGGTTTATTCCTTGGTTCGAGTCTAAACGTATTGTTCACGCAGCTGAGCAGGATAATGGCATTTGAGTGGGAAAGGAAAGAATGAATCATTATTCACTACCGAAGTCCTGACCCCACCATCTCCCTGGCAAATGAATGAAATGCTTTCCAGGGCTCTAACAGTGATACGTTTGTGAGCCATCAATTATTTACATACCTGGTCAATAATTTAAATGTCCTGGAATGTGCATATTACAAAATAACTGCCTTTGTTCTTTAAATTTGCAAGGACACCCTGCTGGCACTAGCACAATTAATGACTTTAAATGAAGTTTTAACAGGAACATTGAAATACTAGATTTTACTGCTTTGATGGTAACTAAGCTGACTTCTACACTTTGAAGAAGTTATCCTTGAAAGAATACATTAGGTATACACAGAAGTTTTAGTAAATTGGGACCAATGTACCCAAGGGTTTAAGTGAAGCTGTTACATCAAAATAAAAAGAAATGTCACTTTCCCTTAAATAAATTATACAGAGAGTAAGAAAATACTTTTAATGGGGCTTTTGCTTAACTATTGTAGTCATTTGCATATGAACCTCAGTAACGCTGGATATGCAATGAATGCAGTGTGATGGAAGATGATGCTGTTCCAGTGAGGTGCAGGATCACAGTGGGCTTGGGCTGAGAGGGGCACAGCCAATGTGGAGGGTTCCTGCAGCCCCCTCTTTTCTCCTCTCGTATCCGCAGCTGGAGACAGGAGGTGTACATGCGATATCGGTAATTCACACCAATTCACTGCCTCTAAAAAGGTGTCCAGATGACCTTGCTGTCGTTTTAACAATGCACCTGGACAAAGGGTGGCTTGTGTTTGCTCACAGGACTTCTATAACTACTCCATTAAGATGTATTACAAATCAGAGTTTCAATGTAATTGAAGAAATAAACCCTAGAAAACAAACTGAATCAACTTGTCTTCATGAGGGTTTTTGGGCCTGTGATTCATGTGATCTGAACTCTTTTTTCTTTTCATCTTTTTGGGGATTCAAATTGTCCTAGGAAAGAGACTGTAACACATTTGCAACACCATAGAACAACATTTTTTCTGAAATCTTGTAGATGCTAGTTTAGCTTTTGATCAGTAAAACCAACCCTCCCAACACTTAATCTGAAAAAGGGTTATTAGTGTAGCAGATGAATGACCAATCTACCTCCCTAAGAGCGTATCAGGGCAGAGTGCTACAGCATAAACATCAACAAGCACCAAAAATATTTACAGACAAACTGAACTACACATTTTCAGAAGTCTTTATCAATAAAATTTCCGCTGTAATGAAAAAGGTTCAGTGCAGTTTTTTGTTCAGGTCCAGCTAATGCTGTAAATAAAGATACAAACAGGAGATTGTTCCATCATTACTGTTTTTGATAAAGAATTATAGGGATGTGCAATTAACACAAAAAGCAACAGGCAGCTGTTCTGTGTGTTACATGTCCTGTGCTTCACATTCTGAAGGTAAGCAACAGTGTGGACTCTCTGATGGCTAGGATCATGCATGTGCTTCCATCAGATCTGGGGTGGTTCCTCACAGAAACTCTTTTGACAAAGTCAGTGAGAGCCTAACTCCTCAAATCTCTGTCAGGCAAGGTTGGAATTGATCAATATATTCAAATGTTACCTGGGGCAAGAGGAAGAAAGGGCTGGTTTCCAGGAGGAGTCTAATTTCCTGTTTTCTCAATTTATTTTTATTAAAAAGGCAAATTTGCCTTAGGCTGCAGGACTTTTATTCCACCAGTGTGCTGTTCCTGGGAAGAAAACACAAAACTACTCTGGAAAACAAGGCTTCTAGTAAGTTCTCTGTTTTGTTGCCTGGGTGAGGAAGATGAGGTGCCATATGAAGAAGACAGCAAGCCAGAAAGGATGCTCTCTCTCTTCCTCACCACCTACTTATCCCTCTACTTATCCCTCTACACTATACACCTGACCTGCAAGAAGCACATTGGAGGACTTGGGAAAGATACATACAGAATTACACAATTCCTTCTAGGTGCTACATGATTTCATTTTTAGATATGTTTGTTTATCACAATGGGTATATGGCAGTAGCACAGTTCCTACCTTGCTGATGCAAAGAATTGCAGGCTGCAACGCACCCTGAGGGCTTCTTGGTGCTTGCAAAACCATCATTCACTTTTCTGTGTGAACCTGTTTGTTCATGTCACCTGCTTCTCAGTGGGAAGCCAACCACGAGGTTGGAGTATCTCTTAATCTCCTCTCGTTCCTGCCCTTCACTGTTCGGTAGGTTCCCCACAAGTCCTTCAGTTTCTAAACTCAAGTGTAAAGTCTTCAACCTTTTCCTCCTGCTGGCACTTCTCTCTCTCTCTTAGGAAACAGTATCTCACCGCAAAGAATCTCTCCGTCTGAATCCACATTTGTTATTAAGCAAATAGAGTATTTTGTAATTCCAGTAACATAATGAAGATCTTTCTGACATACAAGGCTACATTTAAGTCTTTTTAAAGATATACAAACAGATTTCTACCAGATGACTTTGAAAGTACAGGATTTCTGGGCACTCATTATCCCTCTGTGAGTTTATACAAAGGTTCCATTTATATCTTCAAATTTATTTGACTTACGGCTCCATTTTCTATCTTGGTTTTAGAACAGTTTTGTATCTTTTATTTAGGAAGTTATAGTACAAAAGTCCCTCGCTAAGTTTCAATTTGCAAAAAGAAACTAGATGGTATAGTTAAATCAGAGCCTGGTAAGGGGCTTTTTATTTGATCTGTAACTGAGAAGAATGATAAATAGTTAAACATAAACAAAATCTAAATATATTTTTTTAAATTCTAATCCTAAATATTGCATCTGAATGTCAAAAAGTGTTGATGAAGGAATTATACAAATCAGACAATATGTCAGTTTTCAATAGGTTGTTGAATATTAGAGAAGTTTCAAAAGTTGGAAAGAGTCCTAATATTGTGCCAAGACTTCCTAAGGAAGTTAAAATAAATAAATACTGCATCAGTTGGGTAAAAATCCTAGTCAATATAACTAACAACCTAAAAGGAGAGACAGTTACTAGAATTTAAAAGTACATGAGACAATAAATGCCAGTAATACAAATATATGGAAAATCAATTTTGCCCAATAAATTTGATGACCTTTTGTGACATTACAAGTTTGGTTGTTAAATTAATAGCACTGATATAACTTCAGGTATATGTAAGCTATTTTAGTATAGTAAATATATTAAAAAAAGTAGGAAAAAAGGCTCAATACTGAACACCATATTGAAATTATAAGCACAGGTTCTATAAGCAAGATATAATAATTAAAGAGGCGGGTTTCTAACAGTTTCATAAAGATATTAATTCTGCAACGTTTTTAGCAGTGAAATGGAGGTATAAAAACTGATACTGACCCAAGTACGCAAGAAACCTGAAGAACAGAGAAGGGGAGCAACTGGGGGGACAGGGCACAAGAATAGAGAGATTTCGAAAACTGAATGTTAAGACACAAAAGACTTGAAGCCAAACATCCAGAAACAAAGTCTGCAGGCCAGACTCATAGCCTGAAAGCCTCTCTTCCAGGAAAGAGCAGCTTTGATAAGAAATTGGGTATCACCTGGGATCATCATCTGAGCTGGATCTCCAGTACAATCAGACGAAAGAGACAGCACAATCCCCTGCTGACCAACAGAAGAAGGAGTATGGGGCAGTATCAAAGATGATATTTTGCCTCTGTGTTTTTAATGTATTGTGAGTTCTATTAGAGAACCTTGACTAAGGTTCCAGAGTTGTGGAAGAGGTTAATAGAAGTTAACACAACCAAAGAAATGGAAAATATGCTTTAAACACAGATATCCATATTCAGAGTTCTGTATCTTTATCAAGTTCCAGCTTGCTACATATCTATATCATGTGTATTTGTCTGTAAATAGCAATCATACAGAACAAGACTAGAGGTACTGAGCCATTTGTGTAACAGGCAGGAACCCAAGGGTAGACAAAATAAAAAGGTGCAAGGTTTTAATTGTATAGGCTGTCAGATACTGAAGTAAGCTTTCAAGTTTTCTGGTAGCTTCTCTTTAACTCAAAGTTTTTCTAAATACTTAGCTATAATATTTTGACTCAAAATGGGAATTAAAGAAAGTAGAGGGCTGATAGTAGCAGGAAGATCAGATTAGATGAATGCAAAGGGGTTTTGCAATTTGATAAATATTTCACTTTCTGCAGAAGAATCCACTTCTTTTTAAGCCATTGGCTCTAGAAATACCTCCAGCTCTAATCCTAAAAACTCACTTTCATCTCCCTACTTCCCTGTGAGCCAGTCTGCCTCTGAGGTGGGTGCCAGCAGAGGAGTCTGTTACTACTGGACTCCAAACTGGCTGGATGCATCCGTCCAATCAAAAGAACCAACAGAAGAGAGTGACATTTTTTGATATTTAATTGTACAGCTTTTCTATTTCATAATGTTTGGTTGTTTGGGTTTTTCTTCCCCCCAAAGAGTTGACCACACAGATTGCAAAACATTCTGTAACATGCTCTAGACTCTCATTGTGAATTGCCCATCACTAGTATTGGATTCACAGCACTCACTATATGTACCCCATCCCATTAAAAAGACCAGAGAGCCATCCACTGGACTTGACATCCTAGATGCAGCCTATGTACAATGCACACAGCAAGAAGCTTTTCACTGAGATTTTGACAGAAAATATTTTCTTTCTCTCCTCATACATGCATAAAAAAGAAATTAAACTCTCCAGAACTATGCTTGCAGTCTCATTAAATTGTTTAATTGGGTTTTAAAAAACTAACTACTGCCACTCTCCTAGCTCTGTGATTAGTAACATATCTAAATCCTCTTAGGAACTTTGTGAATTTATTAATCTTCCTAAGAAGGTATATCAAGCTGATTAAATGACAGTTGAAGTGTTCTGTGAAAAACATAGCAATAAGACAAAAAACCCTCTGAAAAATTATGATATGTATATACTCACATACTCAGACTCCTAGAGAAGAGAGCTAATTCTGGTACACTGAATATCTTAAGAGATTATTTCTCTCTAAAGGTCCTTTTCCATCACAGCATTTTGTTTAACTAGTTAAGATAAAACCTATCAGTCATGGAAGAGCAAAATGGAAACAGTTTCATTAAGACGAACCCTCTGATAGTTCCCCTATTTCTGAAAGTTAAATTCTCTTGGAAAATTAATCACAGCAAATCTGGCAGAACTAATTTTAAAATGTGATAACATGAGAGATGCTCTACTCTAGCCTGGAGTGAGATGAGATCAGTATGTTAAATCAGGTCTACATAAAACCATATAGAAGAATTTGTGTAGGCAACATTTATTCCTGTTTGGGAGAGTAATTGCAATTTAGGGAGCAGTAAAGAGAGATTTTGGTAAAAATATCACTAACTAAAATTAATGACTGAAAAAAAACTGCACAGAACTCATTCATTGCCACTCAGAAGTCTGGTATCAGTTGTATTCACTTTAAATCTTCTGAAAAAACAAACAAACAAACAAAAAACCAGAACTGTGAAATGCAAGCCAGCAAGCACATTAAGAAAAATTCCCCAGACTGTGATGCTGATTTTAATTCTTGAAATAAGTCTTCCTATATCCAAAAGGAAAACAATCAAAGCTACAGAGGTTTTGGAAAAAATTACAAAATTAATCATGAATCCTTAAATACTATTTGATAAACATCCACCTAATACAAATTTTATAATTTAATGCACACAGACAAAGAGTACACAAATGCACTATTTGGGCTTTCAAATCGTCAAGAAGAAACTAATCTCTTGTGTTGTTTCTTTGTTGAGAGTGGAGAGAGCAAGCAGACTCATTATTATGTTTTTCCCTACTGCAGCTTTACTCACATTAATTGGGCACAAGTGGCATTAAGCAGGAGAAATGCCAGCAAAAAGTAACTGAAATTGTTGTAGAAAGTAGTGGTGCTCAGGCTTCCAGGAATTTCTCTTATATCAATAGTCCAAATATTTTGATGCTTTAACCTCTTCCCAACTTTGATGTCTGGGAAAAATTTCCAAGCTCCCCGTTTAACTCACGTTTCCTCTTTGAATCCAAGTTCTTCCAACCAATTCAAGACTATGCAATGATCTGTGTCCCCCTGGCAGCTAACAAATCAATTACACAGAATAAAACTACCTGGGCTGTGGATCCAGGTCTGTGCCAAGTGCAATTTTATGAAGGTGAGGGAATTGCTGCCTTATAGCTTAGACCAGATTGGGTCAGTACCAACAGGGGCAAAAATTCACTTAAGGCAGCAGAACACCATAGCATTACACAATATGTACACTGCACTAATACAACAGGAGACCCTTATACAACTGTTATACACAGGAGATCCTAAAAAGATGCTAGCAATGATTTATAGTTACACAGGCAAAGTCAAGGACTTGAGAGTTTTTATGTGCTGCCAACAGATCTTGTCATCAGATAGTAATTCTGTTAGTTAGCTATAGTCGCTATTTTCAGATCATTGTTACTTATATTGGTCATTACATGGATACAAACAGTTTAAATGGAAGTCAATACAGAAAAGCAGAATTTCACCAGTCCTCTGCTGTTGGTGATCTGGTACTAAACAATGGTGACAGTGAAAGAAGGTGGCCACAGTTATTCTTCCTTCACTAACTCAGCGGAAGAAGATAATTAAATTTCATAAACTACTTTTTCTCTAAAGGCCTGATATTTTCAGTAATAACGTTCATTAAAACCCAATCCCTCTCTGGTTTCTAACAAGCAATCCAACACACCTCATCTCTTGTGAGGACCGTGCCAAGACTGCCTGTGCCACGAGTGCAGTATTTCCACAGTCTGGAGCCAGCTGTGCCAACAGCCTTCAGCCAACAAAATCCATACCAAGGGTTTCATGGCTCTGACTTAGAAAAGTAAGTCCATATACGCCATGCAGTAGTCCATGTGCAAGATATTTCTAGCTGATTTTGCACCCCAGAAGGCTTTAGAGGAGCTAAGCAAACCAAAACACAGGTGGGAAAAGTGAGCTACCAGACGTCACCTGCTGACTTTGCAAGAGATTTTTCTTAGGGAAATGTTCTTTAAAAGGAAAGGCAGCTTTGTTTTGAAAGGAAGTTGTAATGTAAACAGTGTCTTTAGAAGATATATTTGCTCTTTTTTTTTTAGCATACGCTCTTCCATTTAAAAAAGGACTTGTAAAACTTTTCCAAGCTTTTAAAATTCAGACATTCAAAACTTTCAAGACAGCCATCAGATTCGGAACAGTTTAATTTTGTATTCCTTTTGATTGCTTTCATATTTTTTTTCAAGAGAAATAGAATTTTTTCTTTTACTCTAGTCGGTTTTGTGACAAATACTGTGTTTGGGAACCCTTAGAATTTCTCCCAAGAGGAATAATCCAGCTCCTGCCTAGATCTAGTCATTACCAAACAGTACAGCTTTCAGCATAGGCACAGGGGAGATAAAAGTTTGAAAAAGATGTTAGGTACTCATGGTCTCAGACTTCCTTTTGGGTTAACTGATGATACCTCTACTTCTGCAACACAAACCTTCCCTTGGAACCAACTGGATGTAAAGACAACACAGAGGACACTATATTCAATCATGTATCTTCTTCTAAAAAGAAAAAAAATAAAGTAGTGGCACTAAAGTAACAAGAATTTCTGTGCTCACTGAAGTTAGTGAGAGCATTGGCTTTTATTTTGGTGATGAATAATGGCACAAAACAGTGCCCATATCCCTGGCCTTTCCTTTGAGGAAGAATGCGGAAACAGGACGGAGACACGCAGTGCATGGACTGAGATCCAAGGCAGGCAGGACAGCGGGAGACAAGGGTTATCACTCTCAGGTGAACAAAGCTTTCCAACCCCACATGAAAAAAATCAATACAGGAGGAGAGGCAGGGCGAGGCAGAGCATGCTGAGTAAAATTTAGTCCATCCAACAGTTACGAAGACCTAAACACAAGACACTGTATTTATCCAGGCCCAGTCTTTCAGCCTATAAACACTGGGAAGAAGTGCAGCAGCAGGCTGTGTTACATTTATAGCAGATTTTCCAAAAATCTTCATGCCATCTGGGAAAATGCTTGGGGCCCTTCTCACTATCGATGCCCATAGATGTTTATGGTTTCCTAGCACCATGTCTAGCTGCATGTTCATGGATAAAACCTAGGCATGACGCCACAGGAAAAGCTTTCTTGTGGAATAGCTTAGTCCTTTGGTGTTTGCAGCCTGCTTGAAATAGCTTGAAGGGAAAAAAAAACCATTTCTTTGCTCTGTAAAATGCAGCTGCTCCAGGGCTGGGAGCAATAGTTACTGCTCTCATGAGAGCAGATACCACAGTAAGACCCGGTAGCTTATTTTTGAAAAGATATTGATAAAATACAGGTAGTTCAGTGAAAAGCAACAAAAAATTGTGTAATGCCCTGGAGATGCTGATTTTACAGGAGAGAAAAAAAAGAAAACTAAGAAAAAATCTCAAGAGCATGTGAGCAAGGACTGATAACACTCTATAAATATTTGAGAAAGGGAAAAATATAACATGGTATAGTTAGGAAAACATGAAGAAAGGGAAATAGTGATTAGTGAGTCCATACTATTACCTAGCACTAAAGCTTGGATAGCTTGTGAAATAATTCCACTGCTTATGATGGGTCATACAAACTTTCTCCAAAACCTAGGAGTGTCTCGAGATTTTCCAATGGGCATGAAGAGCTCACAAACATCCTAAGGTGAGAGGCTGTCCTTTTACATGCTTTTTTCATATAAATCCCCACAAACATAGCTGATCTTTATCTCAAAAGGGCACTGCTTATACCGTTATGATTGTTAGATATACCCTCTTCATACCAGCTTCAGCCTCTTGAAGAGTCTAAAAAGTCTGTCACATTTCTATCCAGCCTAATACCACTTTGATTGCCATGTTAATATAAAGGCATATTACTGTATCTGGGGATTTTGGGCCTGCCTTTCTGTCAAAGTTATATTGATTCTCTGCTATATTTTAATCTTGTTAAGGTAATTATGACTCAAATGGAGAAGTGAAAGGGAACAAAATAACCTTTTTCAACACTTAGGTCTTAGTTGGGGAAGGAAGATTATTTACATGCACACAAACACACAAGCATGCAGCTCTGACTTACTGCTGTTGGCATTTTCCTAACGTTTGATCATCTGGTTGCTAAGCACACTGCTACATTACCACTTGACATTTACATTTTATTTTCAGTTTATTGCTAAAGGTAGGAAATGAAGCACTCTCCTACTCTCTTAAATTATATTCATCTTGCTAATAATACTGCTAAAAGCCCCATTCCATTTCATTTAATGAACTTAGAATACCTGATAAACATTCAGATACTGCCAAGCAAACCAATTGTCTTTCCCGCCCGAAGAAGCAGGACCTGCACAGAGCATTTCTCATCACAGAGGAGGGTTACTGAAGAAATCCTGGCTCTTGTAGTCTGGGTGGAAACTCACTGGAGCCTTCCAGAAGAGTTAAAAACATAGAGCAAACCAAACCCACAAGAGCTTTGAGATGCAACATCAAAAAGCTGAGCTCCTATAATCTAAAAGAAATGGTAGGGTGTTGTGCAACTGAAGAAACTAAAGCAGAAGTCACCATGCATTTTCTCTGCCATCAATCAGCAGGACAGTAAGTAGCAGAAGCAATTTAATGCAATGTACTCCTGAGCATCTGACTGTGAGGCTGGCCTTCCCTGCAAAGGAAAGGCCAGGAAAGGCTGTTTATCAGATAGATGAAAGACCAGAAGTAAATTTTGCCAAACTCATCATCTCTGGAAGATTTTGACTCACTAGTGGCTGTACTATAAATCACTTAACAGCTGAACCATGTACGTCTCTGTGCCAGAAGAAAACATGTGAAATGAGAGCTTTATCTAACGCATAAATAAGTGGCTAGGGAAACTAGCTCAGGTTCAGATGTCTGACTTCCAGACTCCCTCGTTAGGCATCCCACTCCTCAGAGCCCATCTAGAGAAGTACTGAGTATCTCCAACTCCCACTGGTTACAGTGGCAACTATGATTTCCCGGCCACTGCTATCAGTGAGAAAAATATTATACTCTGATAAAGGTCTCAGAAATAAAGCTGAGACCTTACTTTCCTTCCCAAGCAGACCAGGGCAGTGGCAAGGATAAATCTTCTGCTCCAGGAAACTCCAACTGTAATGGGCAACTAAGGACAGGATACAGGTATATGTCCGTTTGTAAGAGAACATGGAGGCTCTAGCTCTTCCCCATGTTTGAACGGGAAACAGGCAGCAGGGGCAGGCCAAGAGTGGCCAAGACTTCTGTAGCTCACTGCTGGCCTGGCAGAGGTGAGCAGACAGCTGTGGCAGCCTGTGAGGTGTGTGCAGGAGACTGGGAGGCAGTCGTGGTGGAGTTCATACCTTTTTCCGAACACAGAGGAGGAGGTGTAGGAGCAGGTTCAGTCTGGGGCAGAGCTGGAAATTGTTTTGTAGAATAATGAGTTTGCCTGTCCTCTGTTTCCCTGTAGTCTCTCTACACTGATCTACTCAAATCAGCACCCAACTTCTCAACCCCCCTTTTTATCCCTCCCACAAACCCTCACAGTCCTGCACGTATGTCCCAAAGTGCCTGACCACAGCCTGGACCCATCCTTGCCCACTTCACCTCTCTCCCCTGAAAGACTCCAGTCCTCAAAGGTCTGACTCTCATCCTGTTTCCACAGGCAAGCCTCAGCCTAGGTGCAGCTGGGGTAGGCAGGGAAAGCTCAGGAGCAGCTCTCTTTCTTGTGGATAAACAAGTTACCACCTGCCAGCTGCTCCGCCGTGACACATGCAGCAGCCCACACACAGGTTCTTCTCTTCTGCAAAGGAAAAATGTAGCTTACCCCTCCACATGAAAATAAACCATTGGGGAAAAAGCCTGCAAGTGGAGTGCACTCCTGTCACAGGTGGGACACAGCATTGAATCTATGTTGTAGGAACTGGAGCATGAGGAATTGCTGCATCATGTGTGGTCCCTTGAATGGCAAGGAGTGGCCAGTGCAGAGGAGAGATGTTTAGTGCAGGAGAACTGTGAGCACTAAGTGAAAACAACAGCACAGAGACAAGGATTTCTCTGAGTGGGTGGAATATTCTGGAAGAAAATACTCACTTATTTTCCAAAGTAATTGGTGTTCTCCTGAAGAACAATTCATTTTTCTGGTAAAAAAGTCACTTCTATTCAGTGTTAGCGTGCCTTGCTGACAACCCAGCTTTACAATGTACAAACAGCTTAAGTTGTGAAGAGCAACTTGGAAAAGTAGAGCAACAGGTCCATGTTTGGTACCATGGCAGAGTTGAGCCATTGCCATCAGCATGGTGAGTAAAGAAGTCTCTCAGATACCACTTGGATATACTCATCACCCTCTGGGTTTGCAGAGGCTAGCACCTAGAGGGACATGGCATTCACAGGTTTCAGCAGGTAAAGCTGCAGATCACTCTAAATTTAAGCATTGCAGTGATTCTCAGAATTGTCACATCATTTCTCCTGCCTGCGCTGTGCAGTGCACAAGCACAACATGAGGCATTCATGTAAGCTCTGTGCTGTGCAGAGCAGTAGACACAATTCGGTACCTCCTGATCATGAAGAGGTGCTGGAGCCATTCTGATTTTCCCTGTAGCTCATGTGGATTATAACTATAGCTTAATAAGCAATTTAAAAATAGTTTATTCAAAGAATAAACATTCCATCAGTTACTAAACTGCCAGAAAGTTCTGTATGCTTATAAATGAGGCAATATCAGGATCTCTAATTTTCTCTCCTGTAATTTTAACAGAAAGAAAACATTTTGATAGACAGCAGATTAATTTTCCTTTCTTATTATATGAAACAGTTCCATTGTTTGGGAAGGGACAGTAGTCAATCAGCTGCAGTTTCTGTCTGTATGCAGATGCCTGGTAATACTTGAATGTACAATTCTGATTATTTATGAGCTAGTTGTCGAATATGTGTTGCAGTCAATTCTCACAAATACTAGGCTTTAAGAAAAAAAAATAGCATAAGGTTCCAATCCTAGTGTGTATAAATAACATTGTCTTTGCCTATGTGAAAAGCAGGTACCTGCAAATTTTCTATCAAAAGGAAGACACTAAATATGCACAGTCCAGATTTTTTTCCTAGATTTCTATCCCATGTGGCCTGAAACACAGATTGCAAATGTGACAGTGATTTCCATCCTTCATCCTTTCCATCTAAGGCTTTCTAAATATCTCCTAATTATATGGCACTCTTCGAACTGTTAGATCTCAGGGGAAAGAGGCTTTGTTCATTATTTTTCTATATTTCTGCTTAATTAGATCTGCATGCCAGAGGAATCCCTGCACTTTGCAGCTGCAGTAAAGTCAATGGCAAAAATCAAATTAAATCCCCAAAGACCTGTGAAGAAACTGTAGCCGTGTCACAGATATCCAAGGGATTCAACACAGTTGTGTGGTTCCTCGTTCTTGTCAAGGGGTGGCACTGGCCAGGCCCATGCGGACTGCAGTTTGCTAAGTGAAGCAGGTGTACTTATTCCTGCAACAGTAGCCAACTTTTCTCCAGTAAATGTTTAATCTAAGAAGAATGTACAATAGCAGGTATAATAGCAGGTACAGAAAACCTCCCCTACACTCCCGTAAATTTCATCAGTCCAATTACCACACTGAAAAGGCAGCATGGCACTGGGCTGTACCTTACAGGCAATTCACTCACCCATGCTGAAGAGACACAATTTAGACATATGAAAAGGGAGTGTATCTAGCACCTGTTTGAAGAAAGAAAATAACAAATAATTAGAGAAGAAAGTGAAACTTCACTGAAGCGAGGAAGTAAGTTTAGCTCCACATATACTGACTCCTGAGGCAAAAGGTTTCTAATTAAAAATTTTGTTGTGGGAATGCATTGCCAGCCACCAGCTGGAGGGAGGAGAGTCCCTGTGTGTTCAGTGGGCTTTCACCAGTTTCTAGCCTTCCCTCACCACATCCCAAAATAATCAAGGGTGGCGGGTGTGGGGCCTCCTGGGAGCTGAGCTCCAGCACACACAAAAGATCGACAGTCAAATGGAAAGTGGTACCGCTTTCAGAATCACTTTTGCCCAGTGGTTGCCCATGAGCAACTTGGAAACTAATGTTTTTCTTAATTAAGGTCTCATTTCAGTTGCAAGGTTGCATTTTCCATATGGAAATATTTTACATTTACATCAGAGGAACATGAGGGTGCACTATGGGAAGGTATAGTTTCCTTCATTTCCATACTGTCTCCATCTCAAGGACAGAAACATACTGTGTGAGTATCACGCCCCAGCAGTTGGGTCTATCATGTACCATCTAGCAGCTTTAACCAGACCATGACAGAGTTGTGGCCAGGTGTGGTACAAATATAAATGAGTTTGAGCATTCCTGGGATGCCCTAAACAGTGACTCCAGAACAGAAGCAGTTTTTAACCCTTATTTCACCTAATTCAAATAGGCAGAATTAGGTCTGAGCAGCAGGAACATAGTTGGCAGAAACCAAGTAAATATACAGAGGTTTTGAATTATCCTTGGTTTTGCTTTACCCAAGCTATCCATTCTTCCTCATTCTCCTGTTTCTTGGGATAACTGAGGGACAGATTGAGATGAATTGGTGAGAGTCAGCAGTGCCTCACATGTAATCCAACATACACAAATTTGACATTAGTGTTGTTAAGAACTGACTGAAGAGTTCAAGCTTGTGTTTTAAGTGGCAGAAGGAAGAAATTACACTTACAAACCTGTTATTTATGAATGAGCAAATCTAGATGTATTCAAGCACTGGAATAGCATTTTTGGCTGGCACCAAAACACCACCCTCGGCGGGCAGCAGAAGTGTGACAAAGGAGGAGACAGTTACTTCTCTTATAGTAGGATAAGAGCCAAAAGTTTTAAGAGAGGTGACCACATCTGTGGAAAAATTTTCAGAGAAGACCCAAAATGAAAGTGATCCCTTAACAGCAGTAACAGATGGATTTTTCATTTACAAAAGTAAAAGCCAGAATGCTTGCTGACTTCTCATGATAGAGAATTACAGGGACAACAGATAGCCCAAAATCACTGCTCTGTATAGCACAGGGATGATACTCAACATGTCACAAAATATGGATCTCTTGAACTCTACCAGCTCCTCATTATTACCACATATCTTGGTCAGCATGGATTATGTCACCACCTGCCCAACACCCTTACCTTAAACCTGCACATCCCATCACAAGCTTTATCAAACCATGCTGCCTCTCCCACTGTCTCCAGGATATGGTCCCATCTTCTAGGCACAAAAATTCTCACCCAGGTAGAGTTTCTATGCATGAAAACTCTTACACGTGCAGACACACACACAGACACACACACACACATTCCCTCTCCACGCATGGCAGTAGGGTCTCCTTTCTTCTTTCAGGTCAACTATGGACATCTGAGCCATTGGAGCAGCCCAGGTGAAGAATCCCATGAAGATTCTCAATATCCATGTACTGAGATTTTTGCTTACATTTACAATGCGACCCATATCCACCTCTAAACTTTCACAGACATTTCGTTTTCATAGAGTGGTTTGAGTTGGAAGGGATCTTTAAGATCGTCTGGTTCTAATTCCCCTGCCATGCACAGGGACACTTTCCACTAGAACAGATTGCTCAAAGCCCCCGTCCAACGTGGCCTTGAACACTTCCATCTCCAGATTTCTTTTAGGCCCCCTTTTGGTACTGGAAGGTGTTGCAAGGTCTCCCAGGAGCCTTTTTGTTTTCCAGGCTGAAGAACCCCATATCTCTCATGCTGTCTTCATAGCAGAGGTGTTCCAGCCTTCTGATCGTCTTCACGGCCCTCCTCTGAACCCTCTAGTTCAAAGACTCTCTTAGATTTTGCTACTCTTCTGGCTTTCATGCTGGGGGATACAGCTCTTTATAAGCCCCCAGAAATCTCCTTCTTTCTCAGCCAAGTTGCCCTTTGTCACTGAGGCTGCTGAGTGCTCACATCAACTGTTGATATATTTGTCTTTCACAAATTCAACATAACTTTAGACCTTTGATGGGAATTCCATGTCTTCTTCACATGCATCATGTTTTCCCTCCTCCATCACCATCTCCTTTTTGTTTGTTTGCTTTTGAGATTGTTTGTATTTCAAGATCAGTCTACTCCACTAGATGATCTGGTCCTCTTTCTTGGATGGTCACTCTCATTATTAAACAGTTCATGCTCTAGGTGTACTTGTTGGGGAAATTTTGAGCAGCCTATACAGCTGCTCTTCCCTTTCATTCAGAGTATCTACACATCTCCATCTGAACTCTACACTTGCCTCCAGCATCATCTCCCTAATCCTCTGATCCTTGTTTTCAAGACATGCAGAAGGCTGAATTTTATCAGTAAGTAGATCTCACATATCAGTAAGTAGAGACTTACTCTAAAGTAGTACATGGCAGAATGACTGCTTACAGAAGTACCTCTGACTGCTCTTGGTCACTGTGTCCCTGTAGCCATTAAAGTCTTCTATTCTTAGCCTTTGACCCTAAAAAGGGGGAGGACAGAAACCCCACCAGACTCTCCTAGATTTCCCTCTTCCTTTCTCTGAACAGATGTAGACACAAAACAAAAAAGAAACAAAACCAAAAAGAGTGGCTTACTTATCTGAGTGTGCATCATATTACAGAAACCTAATAAGAAACACTGTCCCAGGCTTCCCTGATCACTGACATGTGAGCCAGGCACAAGGAAGGTGTCAGCATTACCTTGATTCCCTGCTGCCTAAAGGATACTGCCACCTTTGGAGTTATTTTTGTAACCATCTTCTGTATGAAGCCTTGATCAGGCTGGGCTTTCAGGCAACAAGAACAATACCAGTGCAAACAATTTTAAGAAGTAGAATGAAAAGAAATTAGGTCTTGTACATGCTTTCTTGTTTAATATTAGCAATAACAACAAAAAACCAAACAAATTAACTACAACAATAACAAACCCCAAACCAATAATCCCTCAAAATTTTAGCAACATCTTTTTATTCCCACTTTTCAGAATGTGGGTTTTTTTCCTAGCGATTTTCACAGGCAGCAGCTTCATTTAGTTTAGTTTTAATTGACAGTCAAATGGCTTGTAAATTCCCTGTTCAGAAGTCCTGATCCTGAGCTGTGTTGCGGGTGATATTTGGTACCCTGACAGCTAGCAGGATGGCCATGAACGGAGTCACTAACACCTTCAGTCACTATGAGATATCTGCTGGCCACAGCAATGCATTCATGCTTAGAATTTCTTCCTTCCTGCCTGGAAGCCCCTTTAAAACACAGTGGGCTGAGCTAGGACTACAGTGCTTTGGCAGCATTTGAGAGGCACCCTGAACATCACAGTTGCAACTTCACTTGTCAACAAAACAGCAGACTGACTGATGTGTCCACCTGTTCCAGACACCTGGATCTCTTCTTCCTCTTTATAGTTGGCTTAGGATTATTTTCATCCCCACATAATTACAGTGAGCTAATAGACACTTTTCAGTGTCTTCAGTTCTCAATTTTGAAAAAAATCAATCTCTTTGAAATTTGGAGGCTGGGAAGGAAGGATATTGTCATTTTACTTACAGTGTTCTCACACTTCCACCTGAGACTTCCTATTGAGCACATTAACTTGTATTGAATATCCTGTGTAATACCATTCAGCAAGGCCTCAAAAATTTGGTCTAAAGACACTTCCCATGGGCCTTTGCTAACAATTTTCTCCTTTAACTTTGCTCAACAACTCAGATCTAACTACTCATTATTTCTGATGTAACTAATGTACTATGCCATACTTCCATAATTTTTATCTGCCTTCCTATTTTTTGCTCTGAAAATTTAATTCAAGTAGAAAATGGGCAGTGACTGTGGAATTAAATTGTAAGTATGAGCAGTATTCCCTTTCCTCTTATTTCTTCCATTTACTTTTCTGGACAGAGCTTTGGAGAAAATATGGAGAAAATATTGCTGTTTAGGAATGATAGCTTGTTCATTCTAGGCACAATTACTTTCACTCCTTTGCAGCACTCAAGCCATGATCTTCCCTGTCTGCCTTATCAGTTCTTCAACTTGGAAGATGGACAGTACATATTCTGACAAACCTGGCTCCAAGTAGTCATCACATCTCAGAGGACCCTCCTCATCCAGACATGGTGGTAGTGGGGGGAAAGCCAACAAGCAAACTCCCAGCTTTTTGCGTATCAAAATAAATCTTCACTTCCACTCTTCCTTTTCAAATTGCATTTTCAGTCCTTAATTAAATCAATGGAGGAAATGGACTGTCCTCCTCTGGACAGATGAGAGGGACTGCAAATGGAAGAGGTGAATGTCTGCTCTCTTTCAGTAGTAGTTAAGGAGGTTCCAGTAAGAGTCACTGCACAATAGCAAATGGCATTTTATTTTTCAGATGCTGACTGTTTTCCAGACATTTTCATTCAATTAGGCAGATATAGCAGGTCTGCACCATTGTACCAGATTCGCAAGTTTACTCCAGTTTTGCAGCAGGCTGTTAACTGAAGTCATGAGAGAAGCAGCAATAATATTTCAATTATATAGCTGGAAAGATACTTATTACACAGGCATTCCAAAATAGTAGTGGCAGAGGCCTGGTTTACAAGCACCATTTGGGATAATACATTCTGAAGGGATGCTGTCATCATCTTGCTCCTTGCAGAGAGGCTGAGTAAATGAGTTTAGCCTTTTCAATGGGGCTGTAAAAGGATTTTCTTTCCAATGAAGAAAGTCCCTTTAGCTCTTTGCAATACCTGTGGTGTCTCAATCTTTCACAGTGCCTCCCTTAATCTTTTGCTGCACTCTGTGGGTACACTGACAATCAGGACAACAGCAAGTTGTTTGAAGACTAATTCAGTGACAAAGAAAATGCTGTGCAAAGGTGGCAAACAGAAAATTCATGCCATGGATACTGGTAGCTACAACAAGGTTTTTCTACACACACCCATGTGTTTGAATTATCCCCAGACTCCCCCAGGTGCCATTCCCTTTTTTGTCATCTTGAAATGTTGGCACGAAAAATGAAGTTTACTCAGTCAGCCCCTTGCAGGCATCTCCATGGAGCATAAACAGACACTGTTGAATTGAAGCGTGAATTCTGGTACTGAATCAGGCCTTTGCTCAGAGCCCTGCAGGGAGCAGACCTGGAGATAACTCTATTTCATTCCCAAATGTCTTTCAGTCTCTTCAGAGACTTTTCAGGTGGATTCCAGGGTCTTTGATTCTCCCTGAGATTTTCAGGAGTTCATGGAGCATGTTCCACTGCCTTTAGGGGAGGATACTGGGTGAGGACAAACATGTCACACTGCTTCACAAAAAAACCCCATCTCTGTGTCTGGAGCCCTGGCAGGAGCCCGGAGGAGACCTTCAGGGCAGGCAGCCAAATGTCCCACCACACTTCTGTCAGCAGTTACACACTGGCAACACAATTACATGTGCGCAGCACCTGGAATGCACAAAGCATTTTTTTCCACTATCCATAGGCTTTGACAAATAATAATTAAAAAACAAAACCAAAACAAAACCCCACCAACCAACCAACCAGTAAAAAAAATACCCAATGGGAACATTTAGAGAAGGACTTTTGCAGACCGTCACCAAGCATGTTAAAAGGAGGACTAAGCAATCCTAGAAAAGGCTGATTCTCAGAAAAAGGTTTAATCTGAATCTTTGGAGCTGAACTCTTTGCTTCTCTCTCCTAGCCTGGATTGGTCTCTCCTCCTTTTACCAAAGTGCAACTCTCTTTTTGCTTAGACTGGCTTGGAAAATGCTCTTTTCAACAAGCAGCTACCCAATGTGTTTTCATTGTCGTAGAAAACCCTGTTCTAGTAATTCAAGACAAATCACATGTGTAGACTTAAATTTTTTTACATTCAGATGTCATCTGGACTCCTTCTTGTTTTGGTTTTTTTTTTGTTTACATCACCTTTTCCAGTTTTACTTCTTTCCTTCACGTCTTCATCCTCAGCAAGACAGTGATTCAAATTTTTGAATCTACCTTCTTAAAGAAAGCAAAGTGCTCAGAAACAGGCACTCTGGACTTTCGTTCCTTACTTTAAACGGCTAATTGTTTTCTAGGGCAGTCCTGAACTTTCATACAGAAAGAGAGAAGTCAGCAACATGCAGGAGAGGTTGTTTCCCTTCTTGCAGGGGAGCACTCCTAGGCAAGTAGATGCAATATTTGCATTGCCATCCTACCCTGAAACACTTTAATCTGCCCGTTCCCAAGGCACCATTTGCATAAACAGTAACGTACATGAGAACTGCCTAAACAATCTTGCCTCTGCATCAAAAATATAGCTTAATTTTTTTCTCAAATGAGCAAAGCACCTTTATGTATTAAACCATTTTGAGTAGGAGGTATCCGAATAAAACATTAAAGGTATTCTAATGGGAGGGCAGGCCACTGAGCAAAGTCTGTGCAGAGAAGCAAAATATACAGAAGTACAGAGTAGAATATTCAGTCACATTTTAAGTAGTGTCTGTGTTAGAGAGACCTCAAAACCTTACATGACCTGCACTTATGATGATAGACTAAAAAATAAGAACAGGAGGAAGCACCCACAAAACATCATCAAGAGACTTAAACAAAACATTATGCATAAAAAGAAGTATTGCTGTATGTTTTATTCTTGGTCTTTGGGTTTTTTTAATTCTTGCTCCCCATTAGCTGTTTCTTTGGCAGCCTCTGCCCATCTGCCATCCACTCCTCCCTTTGCTTGTGCAGGAGCAAACCCTGAGTGATGCAGTAAATCCTTCCTGCATTTCCTTCATCGCAACAGAGATCAGAAGCTGGACTCAGAGCACCAACCAGCCTTAAAAACTCTTGCTGTGGTTAAAGGGGGAGGAATTCATGATACCCTGATACAGCCTGTGCTCATTGGCACTAACGACAGGAAAATACAGAAATACAAATAAAGGGCATGATAAAACCCACAGGGGAAATACCCCTTTGTATATTTTCTAACAGTCAAACAATTGTCTCAGTGTTCTTGATACAACCTTGGTAATATTTATATAGGATGAACTGGGGCTTTATTCTCTTTGTCAATCTACCGTGTGCCTAGGATACTGTTTTTTAACTGACTGCAACAATCAAACAAAACATTAATGGGCCAAAGTAAGTCCAACATCAAATACTTCCTCAAATTGCTCACTAGTTATTTATTCTGTTTGCAGCCAAGAAAACTTTGAAATTAATTCTCACTTGTGCTTTTAGAGGGCTACTCTGTGTCACCAGTGGCGATTTCAAAATTTGATGTTATTTCCTGCAGTTCAGACTTTGAACCGCACGAACAATTCATAGCTGTGATGTTGTTTTTCTTGTGTCAGACTTAGGAAGTGCGTGAACAAGAGGTTATTTCTTTGGTGGGGGCAAATGTCAAGAGTGGTGCCTACTATATGTAAAGTGTTTAATTTGTTTCAGCTGAATAACTGGGCAACAAAAATTACCTTGCTGTATATTCCAATATAATACTTTAGCTGGCTAAATTTTATTGTGCTCTGAGCTGTAAAATTAAGGGCACATAGGAATTACCTGCAGTGGCACACAAGTAACATCTGCCTTTATTAACAGCTGTACTATACACCTCTCCAAACTGCCCTTCTGTGACACCTCGTAATTTCTCTTGGCACAGTTACCTATATAAACTTGCACAGAACCTGGCTTACCTCTCCCCAGCCAAACCACCCCCAGCATATGAATAAAGAATAAACACTTTCTGCTTTCTCCTGCTATCAAGATCAAATGAAACACTGCCCTGGTTTTCCAAACAGTGCCAGTGCCTCTTTTCGCACGTTTTCCTGGGTAATTTACTTCTAAAGAGCTTTTCAAATCTGAATTTTTTCTCTCTCCTACACTCAGCGATGGCCACAGCCCTGTGCTGGGCAGGGCGTCACAGTAGTCCTGCCTGCCACTTGGCAACCCTCCCCACAGCATCCTCCACACCGAGCTACTCTCCTTCCCACCACAGAGAACAAAGGCGTGATTGTGTCCGCACGGAGCGGCAGGGCTTGTTTTCGAGCCCTCGGTCCCCTGGGCAATGCACCCAGTCCCTTCTGGTTCCCAACACACCGGCACGGCACCGGAGATAGGCATAGCTGATTTCCCTCCCTGTGTCTCCAGGGCCTCCTACCACATTCCAGCACACAGCAACTGTGATTATGCTGTAAACTCGTGGCTGCCCAGTGGGGAGTAGGCTACTCTGGATTCAGATGAACCTGCACACCTGAAAACATGGGCTATGATTCTGTGCTTCTGAGCACATCACATATCTTTGTCAAGCCGTAGCACCTGTACTAAAGCAAAGCAGGGAAAACACAGGGAAAGAAGAAGCAATGGCCAAGTATTCTCTTGAATAATGATAATTCTCTCTTCTAAATATTATCACCCCTAGATATATGTAGGTATGAGGGGATTTTGATTTTTACATTTCCTTACTAGGTTTAGTTTCTGATTGCTTATAAATTTGCAAGCAGTTTATTGGGCAGACCATCAGCATTGCTTCAGCCTTCCATTTGCACTTGGAGAAGTTACACAGCAGTGTGCTTGAGCAAGAACACTTTTTCTGATGAAATATAACTGCTGGAGCGCTTCAGCTGAAGACAGACTCTTTGATATGGGTTGGCCAGAACCCAGTATCTCTTGGTACAGCAGGTGATTCTTTGCTCCTTGCTCTCAGTTCCCAGTGACACTGCTTAAATGCTTTTTCTCTTGCATATATTTTCTTAGACTATATTTGCAATTTTACTGTTTTCTGTGCCTGTCTCTCACCTGCTGTTTGCCCATTGAAGAACGCTGTGTGCACATGGTTAAACAATACTCTGGGAAATCCCACCAAAGCTCCATGCTTTCAACTCCTCTGTGAGCAGTTCAAATCCAGAGCTCACATAGTGAACAAGTCCTTTTTTCATCCTTTTTTTTATCTGCCTAGTTCTGTGTTTGTTGCATTTATTCATAACAGAAGGGCAGCCACTTCACTCACCAGTTCCAGTCAGTTTAACCCAACCCATAATACCACCATTGTAGTCAGCTTGCTGAGAGCTGGAAAAATTAGACATACCTGTTGGTAACAAATGCTGATAATTACACAACACACAAACAACAAAGCAGTCTGCTAGATCCAATCACTCCCTCAATTTAAAGACATTAACATTGATAACTGCATACTGTGGAAGCTCAGAGGCAGTAAAGAAGATTGCATCCTCTGTACTTATCGTGAAAGGCAGCACAAGAGCAGAGAAACTTACACTTTAGGAGGAAAAGACACATGACATCACTTCTACAGATGAGCAATGGGGTACAGAAATAACCATTCAGCCAAAGATGTAATAGAGCTGGAACCAAGTTAACTGAGTAACATAAATACCTGCCACAAGTTTTGGCATCAAGCCATCTTTATAAGGCAAACTCTATGACAAAACTGAAAGATCTTGTGAGGCTGTACAGAATCCACAAATTCCATCTCTATGTGTAATTCTTTTGAAGAGTAGTTTTTAATTTCCTAGTTTACTAGGTATTAATCTCTAAGTCAGATTGAGCTTTTCCTATCTGTCTATTTATGTGATGAAAATTAAATATTTTTAGTCTATGTGGAAGGATGAACCGCAGATAGCGACATTCACATCCAGATGCTCCATTTGTGTGTGTGTGATGCAACATCTTAAATAAACTTATTTCTGGGTTCCTGATTTTCTCTTATCATCAGTGCCTGAAGATGTGATTCACAGAGAGATGCTTTTTGATCTGATTGTTATACCTGGAACAAAGCCATGAATTTCCAAACCTTAGCAGCCTGACACTTTTTTTTTGCCCTTTCCCCTTATACTGAACAGGTATTGTAATTGCAGTAGACCAGAACGTGAACATTTGCCCATCCAGCATTTAATTCCTGTGAAGACAGGCTGAGAGAGCTAGGGCTCTCTCAGGCTGAACTCCAGTTCAGCCTGGAGAAGAGAAGGCTCCAAGAAGCAACCTTCCAGTACCTAAAGGGGGCTTGCAAGAAGAGTGGAGAGGGGCTTTTCACAAGGGCATGTAGTGATAGGACAAGGGGGAATGGCCTTAAACTAAAAGAGGGCAGGTTTATATTAGATATTAGGAAGGCATTCTTGACTGTGATAGTGGTAGGGCACTGGAACAGGTTGTCCAGAGAGGTTGTGGATTCCCTATCCCTAGAGGTGTTCAAAACCAGGCTGGATGGGGCTATGAGTAACCTAGCCTAGAAGAAGATGATCTTCAAGGTCTCCTCCTATTCAAACTATCCTATGATTCTATGATTAATTTTATTTATACCTCTATTTCCACAAGACTGTACTTTGTATATTATAAAACTAATACAAGCTACACAAACACAGATATCTTTTAAAACAATCACTGCTTTCCACACCCAGCATTTGCAGCAAGATGAGGCATCACTTGCACCACGTGTCATGTCAGCTACAATTATGAATGCACATCAGTATGTTTGCAAGGCAGCAACATACAAAAAGCCTGATCTTACCACCACTGATGATGAAGGCTGAAGAATATAGAAACAGAGTTGTAATAAAGAGCTGTAACAGTTGTAATAAAGCGCTCATTTTACACATTGCTGTGCAAAGATCCCATGTGCTTTAAGTTGCTTGGCAGGACACTGGCCACTCCACCTACCCTAACTGCATAAATTCCCAACACGTTCTCTGGAGATGTGAAGGGAAGTTTTCTGTGTATGAAGCTGCTCCTTTCTATTGTTAGTGGAAAGAATTGGTGGGAAGTGTAAGATGTCTCCATCCCCTCCTGATGATAGTATTTGTTAAGACAAAATCATGATTTCTAAACCCTGATGAGCCCAAGAAAGACTGAATTGAGGTTTTCTACACTGAAGAGAGCTCTCCGAACCCTTGGCCTTGGAGAATTTGGGGGAAAGCCTTTACCCCACGCTCTGTGGGTTGCTGTGCAGAAACACACAGCATGAGGACTTGAGCACCACAGCCAAGTCTGACTGTTCTTCTGGAGCAGGTTGTCCTGTCCCTCCACCACACAAACCCATCGGCCAGAGGGACTCACAGACCCAGCCACATTCAGGACTTCAGGCCACCCCAGAGCAGCCATGCCATTCAGGTGCCTGCCTGCCTGAACCATGACAGCTTTGGGGAGTGGGAGTTACCTGTCTCTTTTCTAACAGGTGCTTTTAGGCGTGAATAGATTACTACAGTAAGTGTCCAGGAAATTTTCAGGCATGGTATAGAGGCACCTTGCAGTGGAGGAAGTAGACAGACTGAGTAACTGTCTGAGCCTTAGGCTTTGGGCTCCTAAGTCTTATTTAGGTAGGCTGGATCCTGCAGAGACCTAACACCTAATTAAATGTGTGTGTTCCTTTTCCTGGTCTTTCATAATTCCTCGTCATTCCAATATCAGCTCTCCTCACTTAAGTTCCTCTCATCCTAGCACAATGGCCCCAAAAACGTAGACCTGCTCAGAACATTTTCAAAGTGATATTTAGCCAAATATCCCACTACATCAAAGATGAAATATCTCAGAGGAACATGAGCATTTCGAGCGAGTTTTGCTTGTGACAAAAATGAAAACTCCCAACTGCATACCCGAGGTCTTTGATCTCAAACTAGGCATTTCAACCCAGCTCTCTTTCACAGAGGCATTTGAAAGGGGTCACTTTATATTTTGTTCCCACAAAAGATACAGAAAGACTTCAGAAACCTCAAGTACTTTCCATGGGATGGAATTGCTGTTCTTCATTCACTTCTGCTCTAACACTTCACAGGAGAGGGGCATAGATAAGGACGTTCATGTCAAGGACATTGGTCATTCAAGAAAGAGCGACTGGAAGCATGATGCAGGTTCTGTAAGAAATCACTGAACATTTTGCCAAATTCTCCTAAAAAGCCAAAAGAAAACCAAAATCACTCTATGAAAGTATGCTTCATGATTACAAAGTATCCAGAAACCTCTTGTATCAGTTTCTCTTCCTACACGTGGTCCAATTAGTCTTCAGTTTACTTCAACCTTTCATGTAAGGAGTAGTGTAACTTGGTTTATGTCTTTTTAAAAGACATTTAATAGACATTTTGTGCAAGTAATTACTGAAGCTGCAATAGAAGGGGGGAAAAAAGGCTATCTTCTACTCCATTACTGTACATTAATATATCTTCCCTGACAGTTATTGTCAGGACTCAGTTTTCCTTACCATCAATCTACTTCACACAATTTAGTCTGCGATGGGATGGAAACTTTTCAGACTAAGAATATCCCACAGTCCTTCTGTTGCATGATGATTCCCACCACTTTAGGTATCTGTTTTATCAATCAAAAGGACTAGAGATAGAGATTTTTTATTTCAAAAAATTAATTATTTACCTTGGAAACTGATATGATTAGAGTTATAAGTGTGAATAAGATTCAGAAAATGTTGCCTTTGCATGATATGCGCTCTCAGGAACAAAGAATGAGTTTCCATTTTCTATCTATCTTTTGGTCTTTCACATTTTTTAAGTGTAATTTGCATTTGAAATCAGGACAGAATATAGGTTGATGCCATAATTTTTTTCCTTTTAAACAGATTGCATGTTATTCTTCTGTCAGTGGACTCCTGTGTTACTATCCCAATTCCTCTGTACATTGCAGCCATTTCATATGGTCATATGAAATTACTGTCAGTATAACAAAAGTGTTTTGTTTCCAGTTTCCTGAATTTACTCATCCATAGCTTTCTGCTTGCTTGTGTCCAAGTGACTCTCTAATGGGAATGAATGACAAGTTGGATTATTTCAGCCCAAAAGGGTGAAGCTAGATTTCAGGAGAAAATTATTTATAGTTTCAAGTCAAAGATGATGCACAAATAGGTTATTTTGTATCTCATATATTGTTGATCTATTGTAAAAATATTTCCCCACTTGAAGTAGTGAGTTCATTGTATTTTGGACTGAAGATAGGGATTGAGGAAAAAATTTATAAGAAACTACTCTACCAAAATAATTAAAGTCAAATAATTTTCCTTAAGATGAAAGGAAGGTCAGACATAAACAGATTGATAAAATGTGATGGCCTTTTCCTCTCCCTTTAGCTCTTGCATGTGTGTGAAGTCTGCTTTGAGCTCTCAGGCAGAAAACAGGTGGGAGAGCATTTCTGGAAAAATGAAACTTTCCCTTTTTTCTGTCCCTGTTCAGATGTACTGGCCTTTCAGTTCTCATTATCAAATGCATGACTGTACTCTAACATGTGTGCAGAGAGAAAGACCTCTTGTAACACCAAATCCAAACTGAATCCACCAACAAAAGGGAGTCATGGAGCTCAGGCACCATTACACCACTACTCAGAGGTCTCTGAGCCTGCTGAGCAGACTCAAATCAAGTTGCAGTAGTGGTTCTCACACTTGTAAGTGTTCCAGCCCCACACCTGAAGCTGTGCCGGTGCAGAAGAATCATTTCTGCATCCTCCTTCCGTTCAGATAGCATATTTATGTATCTGCACACAACCAGAAGGGATTACTGTGAATGCTTAGCAAATGTCTGAGAAGAGCTGTCAGATAAATGCTTCATCATTTTTAGTATCCTCAAACAGTTTCCATTAAAACGAAGAAATGGAAGGATGTCGCCAATTGAAGGTCTCACTTCCAGCAGTGAAATACAAGAAAGTAGCAACTGAGAAGGTGCTGAAAGTTTTCGGTATTTTTCATGCTGCCCAAACCTGAGAAGGATACCTGAACATGGCACGGTTTTCAAAGCAAAGAGCAAACTCTTATTCACAATATCACATTTTTGATAGAATATGGGTAGCCAAAAGGGGGAAAAAATCAAGAATACCCATTTGATAATTCTAACAGAACAATTTGTCAAACATTAGGGACTGAGACTAAAATCAAAGGGTGAAAATGAACAGTGAGGTACAAAGAGGCAGGTATCTGTCCCAAAACAGCAACAAAGCAACAACAGATGGTAGCTTCTTCAAATGTAAGGTCATTGCAGCAAGGGCACCTTGCTTCATGCATATGCAACAGGTAGCAGGATTATAATCCATGGTTAGTACTCCTAGTGCCACCTCGACTAGTAACAGAACAGGTTAAGTAGCACGGCTGCAGTCTAACTCTGGCAAATCTGAAAAGTGAAAGAAATTTCTAGGTTCAGCAGAAGATAGCCCACCACTGTAGAACACCACTTCCAGGCCCCTGAGAAATGCTGCTTTTGTTTCATCCGATCAATGAACCTTGCATTCCATAGGAAATAGCAGGTGAATAATTTCACCCCCACCTGAAGAGGAGGGACTCCACTAGCAACAGTGAAATTTGCCCTCCTCCAACAGATGCAAAGTGAGGTTCCTGGGAGGAAAGCAGGTCAAAGGCTGTAATATCTCCTTTGGTCAATATCTCCTTTGCTGAAGCTCAAACATCAGAGTCAAGCTGCTCTAACATGATGAGATGGAAGAAGATACAGAAGGTTCCAGTTTAGAAGGTGAAAAAAGCAACTGTGCTCCAAATGAAGTATTTTATGTCCTTAGTTCAGATGTCAGTGCCTGAATTCTTGCTATCATCCAGGATATCACTCACCCAAATAAAAAAGAACCCCAAAACTCAACCAAAAACCAAACCAAACCAAACCAAAAATACCCCAAACCCACAAAAAGGCTAACCAAATTAAAAAAAAATAAAACCAAAAAGACAAGACAAAAGACAAAAAAAAGTCTCTGTACTACAAGGAAGTATTATGGACCGAAGCTTAATCTGTCCGTTAGTGAGGTGGAGTATCTAATAGGTAACTTTCCCTTCCCTCGTACTCCCGTGGATCGATGCAAACTTCTGGTTATTTGTAAGATAAAATATCATGCCATTAGCATATCTGCCATTAGCAGAAGCCATCCATGACAAATAGCTCAGGCACTTGACATCCCCAGAACAGTAGATGTTGATTTTTGCTCTAGCTCCAGCAAATCTGTGATTGATTGGAAGCTATTCAGTGTTCCAGTGCCAAGGTGGCACTGGAAAAAAGCGCCAAACAAGATCTTGTGAACATCTTTACTCTCTGTTATTAAAAGAAAAAATTGCACATCCAGTATAGCTGAAACAATTAATTCTGGTGACTTCATTTCTGGCTCTCTTTCCTAGTCACAGGTTAGTGATATTCGATGTAATATCAGTATGTGTTTATCCATTCAAGGGTATGAGGGAGTGCTGCCAAAGCAGAGCTGTATCATGGGCTTAAACTCTGAAGGAAATGCAGGTGCATATCCAAGTAGTGTTGCCTCCAGCTTCTGGCAGTGGTGTCTCCCAAGTGCTGAGCAAAAGGAGTCACACAGAACTGCACCGTGCTAAGCACAAGCCTCTGTGACCCCGGGATCAATTGTCCAGAGTCTGACCAAAGAAATCCCCAGTTTCTTTGTCCTCCGCATCCCTCATTCTCTCCTTGGCAGAAAGAGGCTGCTCCCTCTGCAACAATGCTTTTGACATTGTGAGATGTAGATAAAGCTCTTTCAAAATTGCAGCAAAAAAAAAAATTAATTCAGATGGTTGAAATGTACAGGGAGAGGAGAAAAGTCATGAGAATTATTTTTCCTTCTGACACCAGCTCACAGCTCCTGTCTTGTAAGCAGTCTTTGCCTTAGCTCCTCTTCACATTCTAGATACATCTGAGGACTCATTTGTCTTCGAGGGATGTCTTAAGCTGTAATGGATGTTTTACTATATAGTACCAGAAGTCTTTTGGATGAAAGGAGCAATGTAAACTCAAAGAATCTGTTAATGAAAACCATTAATAATAAATGTAATTACAGACCTTTCGTAATGATGCAATAACTTCAGAATATTTCAACATCTGCATTATCCACTTATGATTTTAGAACAGAGGAAGATAATAGAATTTTTACAGATCCCTTTAAGAGGGATGAATTCTACACAATTATTTAAAAAGTAAGAATGTCTTTGGGGGAAAAAAGATATCCTGGGAATGGGTAAAAAATGAAGTGGAACAAATCTTTATAACATGGTATGGGTTTATAGGTCATAAAAATATGTACAATTTAATACTGGGAGGGGGGAGCATTATGACTAACTTTAATAGAGTCAAGACCAGACACCGACTAAGACATTGAATATCACAGGGAAAAAAATCATTAACATTCAGAACAAAATGGTAGAGAAGAAAATGGACGAAAAAGCAAAAGGAGATTGTTTCTAATGGAAAATAAGAAGAAAATAGGAAAGGTCACATAAACCAAAAAATGTATAATCAGAGAAATTTATATCCCATTTTGTAATCCTCTGTACATCATTGCATTTTTGCTTACATAAATATGTCAAAAGTTCAACAATATAAACATGTGCAGCAGTGTCACTACTCCTTAGAAATCTTTCAGGTGCAGTTTCCTTAAGTTTTCCAAGTTATTTCTTCCTTTCAGATGAAAAGGTTTTAATTTTTCTAACCACTGCATACTTAATGAGTCAAGTCTTATTAAAAAAGCATCCAGCAGCATCTGATATCAAGAACTGAACAATTAACTGGTCCATTTCTTCTCTACATAATCTTTCCTAGCACCACAACCTTTACCTTTTGTCTGATTAAGCTCTTTAGAGAATAAGGTTTTTATGGTATATTCCCTGCCTTTCTTTTAAGGACCCAGAATATATTGTAGGTAGATTTTTCATCTCTGTTGATGCCTCCTGAAAGTGGTAGTAAAATGTAAGCAGGAACAAGATAATGGGAGGAGTCACAAAAGCCTTAATCAACCCACACACATTGCAATAATAAAACAATTGCTTCGGAAGAATTCAGTGCTGCAGTCTGACTTCAACAAAACCTGAGTTAAAATTACAAAACCAGGCCTCGGTGATATTAACCTTCAGCAGACAAAGTTACTTATCATTAGAAATCCAAGAGGTGTTATTTTAGTTTGCTGTATTTAATTTTTAGAAGGTTTAAAAATTAACACTAGTATATAGTGACTCCCACAAGATTTTACAAAAAGTCATGATCTGTTGCTTGTATTCAACACAAGTATTCACTAGAGAAACATCAGTTGATATGCTTGCTTGATGTTCACAAAGCATTTTGAAGATGAAAAGTATCTTGTGCTAAACATTAAGTTAGTCTGACGATCTTCTCGTTACACCAGAGACAGACAATCTCTTAGAACAAGAAAAACGAGACACAAAGCTGGTCTGGTGAGGATCTTGTTTTGCCTTTGAAAAAATGTTAAAATAATTGATAGTTTCAATAATAGATAGTTTCAAAGTATTAAGCATTCCTTTGCTCAGTGCTTCAAAGGGGTCCCCAAATACCTAGAAATGCAACTATTTTCCTTTTCATGTTTGATAGGAAAAAGTATTAAAAAGACTTTTAAAAATACAAATAAAGAGATCTATACACTTTTTGATCCACCTTTATCTGAAATTAAAAAAGAAATTCAAGAGCTTTACATGTCCCCCTGTAATGAAAAGCCTCACAAAAAGACGCTGATGTGGAACTAATTTGCATTCTGAATGTGCTGAATGGACTATAGAGACTATAGTAACCTTCAGAGAATCTTTGCTGCGTTAAAAAAGTAATTCACATTCTATCTCCTTCTACAGAAAATGAAAGGTTGAAAGATGTAAATTAAACAAAACAAACAAACCTTTCATAGTATATTATGAGCTCCAGGTTTCCTGAGCACTTACTAAAATTTCAGTAACTCCTCTTCCAATTTCAAGCACAGTAAATCTGGCCATTTGACAAATGCCTTATCACCGTTTAAGTGTTGCTACATAAAGAAGCATATTTCAAGGAGACAGACATTAAGAAACAACTTCTTTGAACTTGTTTTTCTCTTCTTTACTGTCTTCCTCATGCTATCAAAGGCATGATAGGTTTTTTATTATTTAAAGCTCCCGTAATTTCCAACCTGGCTAACTGATTAAACTGTTAGTTTACATGACCTTGTGGTGCATGTACATCTTCACATTTCCTTAATTCATGTGTTGGAACCCACTGGCCCATCTCAACAGGTTTTTACAGAGTGGTGAAAGCCATAAACAGAATTAAGTTCCTGCTCATCCCATGAAAACAGAGAACTCGGGGAAAAGAGAGGTATCCTTTAAAAACCCTAATAAAGAAATTTGGAACAACATACACTTGTCCCATGTGAGAGACAGTGAGCCTTCCTATAGGCTCACCTCACACAGAAAGTGTCTGTTAGACACCAGAATTCACGTAGCTTCAGTGTTCATGGGGTTGTTCACTAAAGGGCAATAAAGTTAACTTCAAAAGTAGTGAAATAGTGATTTGATAACAATTCATTATCCCCACCGTGCAGCATCATTAAAATTACCTTTCACCCACACAAACTGTCTGTTTTTCCTTATTTACCCTTGTCCTTAAAACAACTCTGCCAGTCCTACTTCTCCATATCCCCCAAATCCTTGGAGGTTCTGCCCTTTAGTCTCCCACTCCCGCAAGTTTTATCTGCAGACCTGAGGTAAAGATCACATCCATTACCATCTGCTATGGTGACACGAGTCTTTCTGACACGTGCTTTGCAGATCTGCTACTCCAGAGAGTGCTGTGCATGGTGAGATTTGTCCTTCCTGCCTTGGAAGACCAATGTTTGTTTGTGCAAGACACGTGTCTTCACACCTTCCACCTCCCGTGGTTAGGGTTGTGTTGGAGCTGTGCTCCAAGAACTGTGCTGGTTTGCCCTTTTTCAAACATACCCAGTGTAGCACTACTCCAAGCACATGAATGGACAATATAGTTACTGGAATTTGCTAACTGGAGGCATGGGTTGGAGCTGGAGATATCCACAAGTCTTGTTGCCACCAGCTGAGAACAGATACTTCCTGTATATATTACTATTACACGGTGGAAACAAGGAACTATGTACTGGGCACACAGAAAAGTAAAGTCTCACTCAAGTGCTGCATATAAGCTTGTTTGTGTTATCCACCTGACAGTCTCAGAGGATCCTTCTGAATTTTCAATACTGAAGCAATTAATTCAAGGAGACAGTACTCACAAAAGTGAGAAACTAGAACAACTCGGCATTATTAATCCTGATTATTTTGTTTAAAGGGATGTTTTACACAGCAGAAAATTTTTTTTGAGTGGAGAGATTCTGAATGTGTACTCTTCATGCTCTGGGATTGCATCATCAATATTATACTAGAATCAGAGGGGCGAGAAGGTCCGTGAGAGGCCCTTCAGCCCTCCCCTCTCCCAAAGTTATGATCAGCTAGATCTAAACTATTACCAAATGATGTTTGTCTAACCTGTTTTCAGAAATATCCACAAGCTCCCCCCAAGCAAACTAGCTCAATGCTTTGGAACATGATTTGTTATCTTCAGAGCACGCAGGAAGGACAGGCTCTGTCCCTATATCTCAGCAACTGCCTTTTACCTACAGGTTTCATTATGCTTCCTAGTTCTCTTTTTGCAGCTAAATATGTTCCAGTCTTTCTACTTTTTTGCATCTATGGCTCTGGTGATTTACTGTACTCTGAATTTTACCAGTTCATATCTGCTAATTCCGGTGTCCAAAACTGGACGCAGGACTTCTTTGGAGCTTGTAAGATTCCTGTTGAAGGGTTTGCTATAAGCATTTTTCAGATATATCTTTATTTTTTGAGTCCCTCCATGATGCTGTCCTTTTCCCCACCAGATCCCCTACATGCCACCCCAACTCCTGCCCTCTCCCTAACCTCCCTGGTGCCCCATCCTGTCATGTAAGTAGTGCAAGACAACAATTAAACCCCAATTTTTCCTACCTTTCCCCAGTGGAACAAGCTGAGCTCCCCAAGCCTCTCCTCATATTCTACATGTTCTAGAACCAAGACCACCACAGTGCCTTTCCTCTGGCCTCTCTTGGGCTACTCTTGCACTTGGGTCCCCAAACTGCACACTATATTGCAAATGTGCTCACACAGGAGATGAATAAATTTCCCTCAGCCGGTTCATGACCTGCTGGCTACGCTCATGAGCCAGGGGTTCAGAAGTGCACACCATGACCGTGGGCTCCTGGTTCCCCACAGGTGCACAGTCAGGGTGTTCCCGGCCCTCAACTTCATCTTCCACCCTAGGGTGACAGCTGCTGCCGTGATCCCACCTGGGGCATTTACCCTGCTCCGTATCAACAGCCAGCAGTTCCCTCTTGCCTCAGGACAGCTTGCATGATGGGGAAGCCTTGCCTGTTCCAGGTAGGAGATGAGGAGGTGAGAGGCCATCCATTGCCCTCACGTCCCAAAGGCTGGGCTGTGCTGAGTTGATGAGGAATCACATTTTTCTTGTCTACCCACCTGCTGTGTATGTTTTTGAAGTAAGACTGCCAGCTCTTCAGGGCTGAGACCATCTCAAAAGGCCCTTAGCTATAATTTATTAGCTATAATTAGCTGTACTACCTATATCTGCTATATATATATAAAAACATGGATATATAAAAATTAAATATCTTAGCTATAATTAGCCATACTTAGCTGATAAGTAAGAGTATTTCAGCGTTACTGGAAATCAAATTTGAAGGGTCCAGCTGAAAAAGAATGCAATTTTCCATATTCCCAGCTCATCAGCTTCTCACTCAGCCCCTCCTCCTGTCATCTCAGAAATGAGTGTAAACCCATCATTCAGGTCTTCAGTGCAATTATTGGCTCAAGCCCAAAACTGGGGTACAACTGAGACCCTCAGCTCTCCCTGAGTATGGCTAAAAGAGTATGGCTGCTCTGAAATGGCACTGACCCTCGTGTGTGAGAGCCTGGGACAGGAGTGGAGGCAGACTGTGGAGAGCAGGCAACTCTGAACCCAGCTGTACCAAAGTCACCACCTTGGTGGAGCTGTGTTTACAAACACTCCTTCTGCCATAGCAATCATAGGTTCTATAATATAGAAAGCAAACAAGCACGCAAGAAAAACAGAAGAGAGAGGGGCTTAGATGTTGTTTCTCTGAAAAATAAGCAGAGATCCTATGAGATCCATAAAAGCCTTCAGTATTATATACTAATTTTACATGGAAGGCAGTCAGACTATAACCTGCAAGGACACTGATCTCAATAGGAATTCAAGTCAGGCACCAAATTACCTTTGAAGACCTAGGCTTTAATTACTGCTGCTACAGAAAGGAGTATAAAACTTGCTGATGAATACCTAATGCTTAGTAGTAGTTTTGCAGACACTCAGCAAAGACTGCCTCTGCTCTGAGTCATGCACAATATCAGACTGGAGGGGGAAAAAAAGGACTGAAGTAGACGTTGAACAGTGTCAGCCTACATTGCTGAGTAAGAACAGACCTGCTAAATGTAAACAAACCGAAATACTAATTTAAGTCACAGACCCCTATCAGCCACCTAGCAAAATCCACAAATCCCTAGTAGATTGAATCACACATTTTGGGATCAAAGCTGACATATCAGTCAGGTTGCAGGAGTATGTGTGGATGCCTTACCTCTCACCCAGTTCCTCCATCATGTTCAGAGGGCTTAGATCAGTGCTAGATTAACAGGGCTAAATTACTGTTGAGTTTGTGTTCTGAAAATAGCTGAATGTTCTTTTGATATTTTAATTTCAGTAAAAACACAGACTAGCAGAAGAAAAGAATCAAGTCTGTCATCCTGCTAATGCTTCACGGGTGCTCATTTACTGAGGGCACTTTGCAAGAGGGTACACCTCATGGAAGCCTGAGAATTTTGGAATGGAGGCAACGACTAATTCCAACGTGAAAAAAATCTGCTGCATTGCACGTAGTTTTCTGTTAGTTTCCTGAAACAGGAAAGATAATCAAATCAGAGTAGTGACAATAGCCTTAAAAAGGATTTTGAAGATACTGATGGAAACATAAAAAGACAATAAATGACAGCAAGTTTTAGAAAATATATTTTAAAAATTGTATATAGCAGATATATGATAGCAAATGTCATTATCAGAACAATAATGCCATGACTTCTTTGCATTACTCCCACAGCCCTGCCCAGGGACTTTTCTTGTTCATTGTTCAAAAACTTCCTTGTACTTACACATTAAAACACTGAAACTTCAGGCAAAGACTTCAACAAATCTATATTGTTTATCATGTTTCATGATTCAATGAAGTCCATTTTCATTCTACTAACATGCCTCAGACTGTCTTTGTAACTGAACAGCTACCAGGTAATCTGCTTTCAGAGGGAATTCTCCCTGACTCCTAAAACAATCAGGATTCTCACAATATGGTTTCTACCCATTTTAAAATTGGGGTTATTCTAATCCTTGCTATTATGGCTCTAATTGCTATAATCAGCTGTAAGAAGTCAGTCAGTTTTGAATCCTACTAGTACAAACAATCACACAATATGCATTTGTTACTGTACTCTGGTGCATATATTCCTCTGAATGCAAAGTTCAGTCTTACCCCTCAAAAGCCATCTGCATTTTAGGCAATTCAGTAGAAAAAATATACAGTTTTGTCATGTGAAGTTTACATATTTCAACACAGATTTTAAATCCAGATTATGCACACTAAGTGATCTGAAAAAAAGTCCACGCTGTGTTTTCAGTCAGAGTTGTTGAAAAGAGTGAAACAGAACAATTGCTCTACAGAGGCATTGCTTCCTTTAATAATTTGTGCCACATAAAGAATACTTTTCACACTAGGTCATTCAAGAGAGATTTTGGTGGAATGCGATCATTCAGTTTATGCAGCAAACCCAAGCTACCACGATTTAATTCTGCTGTGTGCTCAGTTTTTATATTGTACACCCATCAGTTGTTAAAGCATAGCTCCTGCTAAGCTGAAAGCATAAAAGAAAGAGTCTCAGTTCACTTCTGAAAAGCCTAAAAATGTTTTATTCATGTACTTGTAGCACATACATAGCAGGGAGTATTACTGGATTCAAGAGAGAATTGAATGACCCTTCGCAGATGAGATTTTTTTTAGTTTAGGATTTTGATTGGGTGGTATAGAATTGATCAGGTCTTTTTCTTCAGCTCCAGGTCATTCATTCTGGACATTTTGATGAAGTCTAAACCAGAGCAATTATGCATTCATGAGCAGGATGCTGAGGGTTTCACTTGGAAAACTGAAGGCTGATAACTGAAGTAAGGCTCGAGTATCTTTCCTGAGGCTACTACATAATGATGAAAACACCACATCTCAAAGCACGTATGGCAGAAAGCCTAGTACTGCTCTTCAAACTGCTGTAGATAAATTGGTGGATTTAAAATAACCAGCCCCTTCATCTGTTGGGACACAGTAGACCATTTGGAGTGCATCAAATGCAGTGTGTGTTCCAGAATGAAGAGCTTTGTGCTGCTACAAGGCAGAGCTGACAGCTCCTGTTTCAAAGCTATCTTTAATGCAAAACCAAGAAGCATTCCCAATTGTATCCATTACAATAAAGATGCCGGATGATAAAGTCTACTACCTAAATCATTTCAGTCATGTATGGGAAATCAAATCCCTATAAGCCTGAATGCACATGAAATGCAAATCTCTCTGAATTGCCTCTAAAATATGCACATTTATATAGATCTTCACTTTCAAATACAAGGTGTCATTGTGAGCTCCTTGCTGAGCCAGGTGTAACCTGAGCGCAGGGAAATGCTGACTTGGAAAGACCTTGACAAAGAGCCTGGCCCTGCAAATGTTTGTTCTCATGAGCCCTTCCACAGGCCAACAGGATGTGTAAGAACTACTCTCAGGAGAAATTATTCCATATTAAACATTGTACTAATAACATTAGAGAGTATGCTACTGTCCAGCTAGCTTGAGAATATTTGCATTGTATAGGCAAATCCTAAGTGTTTGATGGATTAGGTTAAGAATTGGTAATGGCTTGTCAAACTAACCCTGAGTTCATTTGGAAAGTCATTTATTGAGATGTTAATAATGTCCCATCTCCACGCAGAGAAAGGGGGACTACCCCTTTGCATCACCATGCACATGGCTTTCACGTGTGGAGAAAGGCTCGGGGGACATGGCTGCATCTTGCTGAAAACAAGGAAGCCACTAGTAGAAGCTTATGGGTATTGGATCTGGCCCAAAATACTTCACCTTGTGGAGCTTTTTGTTGAATGAAAGTAGTTCATTCAAAGACACTGTGCATTTCTAGACTAACTGAAAACTGCAGTTTGAAAAAACGTACAGGGTATTCAGAGTATGATGTTGTGAAGGAAGGAATAGTAAACTGCAAACAAACTGTAAGTTCTCATTTGAGGTTATTTCATTCAAATATTAACACCATACTTTATTTAGGACATATGGGGCTAGCATATGCTTACAACAAAAGCAGTGCCATGCATCAAACAGAAGCAGAACTGTTTCAGAGTCATTGCAATATACATTATCCAGACACATTTCAGCTGGACAGATTTGTGAAAGTGAGAGGCATAGGTGAGAGCTGGTTCTAGCTATTATAGGTGTAATTTAAAAAAAATTAAATAGTAGTGCTATGTGTGAGCTCCATTCTCCTGCCTTCCCTCCTTCCCCATTTTGTTACATCCATCACATCCTCTTTCTCTGAATGGATTTCTTCATCACTGATTCTATTGTCCTGTGATGGAATGGAATGGAAAAAAGGTTACCAGATCATTTTTCTAAATCACTCATCTGGTCTGGTGAAAACTCAAAAACTTGAGAGACTTTAAATATGCTTAGATGCTACTAAAGAGCAATATGGTTCTATTTAAAAAAAAAAAAAGCATGCTACCAAATAAGCCAAGCACCTCGATTCATTTGAATTAAGGATAATTGTTGCAGCCTTTCTCATTCTCTGCCTGTCTTTGGAGAGAGGCTATTTTCAATGTTATGTTTTTTTAAAAAAGGTACAGAGCCAGGTTGGTTGGTTGATCTTCATTGCTTTCTCCTGGAGCATTTGGAGAAAAGCTAAACCAGGGAACAATATGCTTTGATACTCCCCGCGCATTCCAAGATTTAGTCAAACAGTGAGCTTTGATAAACTTATCCTGCTCCTTGGCTTTGTTCAGCCTACTGGAAAAGTAAAGGAACATAAGCAAAGGCCTGCCGAGCCACATTACCTCCGGAGGCCTCTCCAGGGGCCTCTTTCCCACTGACAAACACAGACCCACGTGCAGCATGCCTAAGTGCTTAGGGGCTTTTAAATGTGTTTCTCTGCATTTAGGGAGTGAAGATAATCACTCAGAATATCGAATATCCTTGGGGTTTTAAGGGTTATTAGAAAGGAGCATACCTGAAAAACAACAAAGACACAGATTTGGAAAGTTACAGTTTATGACAATCTGTTATTGAACTCTCATCTGGTTAATTTTTGCTTTTCAGCAAAGTTTTGCATAAACTCCTACCTCTTCCAGCCTCTGTCCTTTATCAAGAATGGTGCAGCTTGTATTATTAGGATATTCTTAGTATGTTAGTGTGTTTATGGGAGTCAGAAACCTCAAGCAGTAAATTCACATACTTGATAACCAGAAGCTGAAAAACAGCTTTAGCCGTTGTGAGGGAAATTACTCATTGCCACAAAAGGAAATAAAGGAAAACTGTTTAAGCACTGTTTGTCTAACATGAAAGCAGAGCTACCTGCACCAGATGGATTCCTCAACAATAATAATACTTAGAAAGGGAAGAGGTTGTAATAAGTATGGAAAACTTATTGCAGTTACTAGAAATGTTAATCAAATCTCAGTCACTGGTTTCAGAGTGGAATCCAGACTCCCAGTGCCACTAAACCTTCCAGAGAAATGAAACTAGTTACACTTCAGCATTTCTAGACCTTGAGGTTTTTAATCACATACACCATCTTGCTTAACAGTTCATTCACTTAACGCAGGCAAGTTACAAGTTTTTGTAGAAGTGTCTGGAAGCACATCTAGAATGCATTGCCTGTCCACTGTTTTATTTACAGATTTTTTCAATGAAAATCAGTAGCTACTAAATCAAAGCATAATTACACAAACACAAAAATACAGTCATTAACATTTTACTGAATACAAATGATAAGCATAAGGAAATGTACGCTCACTGACATGAATTTGTTAGTTTGCTATTAATATATGGTACTGTGAATTGGTGGTAATGTAACTGAAAGACAGAGGTGTATTAAAAAAAATTAGAGAGCCACTCATGTTTAACATGATCTTATACTGAGATAAATATCTACAGACAGTGGTATTATCATGTACACTCACATGTGATCATATCAACATAATTAATTTCTTTCTGACAAGGTATCATCATCAAGGTAGTTGAACCTCCTCAACAAAGCTTGTTTTGATCAAGCACCAGATACTATTCTCTAAAGTGTTGGATGATACAGAAACAATCTGTGCAAGTATAGCAGTTTTGATTCAGAAAATTTAAAAAAAAAAGTAGTATTTACAAAGATAACTTTTAAATTCAGTGATTAAATTAAGACTCCAGTCTTCATATTCTAAACACCTAATCATTTAATTTCTTTTCTTTTTTGGCGGTTTGCTCTCCTCTCCCCATTCCTTCTCCCCACCACAAATATTAGCCCATGTTTAAAGTAGACTATCACAATTTAAACTCTTCAAAAAAACAGTAAGTTATTTACCTTGTGCCCCCAAAAAAAAACAAAAGCAGCACTAGAACATTACTGAAAAGATTCCATAAATCCTTCATAATTAAGGAAAGTTCCAGGAGCAAAAATTAATTATACAAATTGTAGAACTTGGGAGGAGAAATAGGGGAAAGAGGAGACATTTATCCCTTGCCATTTTTTTGTTTGTTTGTTCTTTTCTGAACTTCATTTACAAAAAGCTCCTGGTGCTTCTTCCAATGTTTCCACACCTCTTTTCTCTGGCACATATGGTTTAATATACAAACGATTTAAAGAAAATGTCAAATTCAAATTCCCACCATAAGTAATTCCACTCTTACGAAAACTGATGGGGTTTTCGCTATTTCAAAACCAGCCCTGCCTGGCTAACCATTTGGTTAGGACTGAGGTTAAATAAGAGATTCTTACAAAAACTTGGTATTCTATTTCAGCCTTGTAAGAAATTTATAGAAATGAAATCTCAGGTAAACCCTTTCCACTGATATTGTTCCTTTTCATATATCATACTACCCATAAGTTATAACTGTGTAGGTTGTACAAGAAACAGAATCATTTGAGCTTTTCTGTGTTTTCTAGGGGTTCTATGAGCCTGTTGACTTTATTGAATTTAAATGAAAAATAAAAACACTTTGAGTCCTTATTCTAAATGGTAGATAAACTCTCTAGCCTTTTTTTCTGAGTGGAGTGTTATTATCCATCCTTATTATAAAATACTGCATTTCTTCTTAGCTTTAAATCAGGGGTTGTCAATACTGTCTCTTTTTGCTTCCATCTTGTTTTTCAGAATTCCAACTCATTTGGTGAAAGAGCTCATCATTTTACCTCCTTGTCAAAGCTGGTCTTTTCACATTGGTCAGCTTTGGAAAGTCAGAATACTGAGTGCTTCTCTAGGTCAGACTGGTACTAATTTGAGTATGGAGTGGAACCAAGCTGTTTTGATGTGGAGTTTGGACTGATTTATTCTCATGCTGGGTTGGAGATCTAGCCATCTCAGATGGTTCAGGAAACAGGGTGGGGAGTGGTAGCCATTTCCATGCCAGAGTCACTTAACAGCAAAAATACAGAAGAGAAACAGAGAGAATGAAAAAAAGACTTGTGGTTGAGTGAAGAGAATTTCCATGTCCGTGAGTGGTGGTATTGTTCACTGAATTTGTCACAGTTGACAGAGAAGTGGAACTTGCTGAAGAATAGTTTGAAGGTGATGGACTTGTTCCAGCAGGATCACAGTAGATCTAGAATGTGCAGGGGGGGAAACAAAAAGGTTTTTATTGCCTTTTTTTTTTCAAATCAAAAGACAAGTTACTAGTAATGAACAATGTATAGCAACACTCAGTCACAGTACTCAGATACAATACAAACAAATGCTCGTCTCTCTCACTGTGCAGTTAAGGACAAAGACATTTTGAATTGTACATGTGGGATTTGTTAAAGAAATAAATCTAATATTTTTCTGAATGTTTTTACACAACTATCACTTTATCAAAACCCTTTTCTAAAATAGAAGATAAGTAGGTTTTAGAAAACCTCACACAGACACAAACAAACAAACAAAGCAAAGGTAGAGCTATGCAGATATACAAAGACTAATCTTAGGATAAGAAAGACCTTCAACCAACTGCATGAATTGCAGTCTGCCTTTGCAGGCTAAGCCACAGAAATGAGCAAACAATGGTCAAGAGTCTACTGATACTGTTTCTGGGACTGGTTTGTGGATTCCTTTCAATGAAGGTGGGGCTTATGTGAGTGGATTTAATATTTCAGTCTCTCTTATATTGCTGTGGTAGACTGAACTGCTGAAGTTAGAACAATGAAACCATACTGATTAAATCAGAACCTATCAGCATGCTAGAACATAAAAAAAAAAAGTGCAGCAGAAAGACCACAGAATATTAGAAAATTTTAAAAAATGCTGACAGAAGGCAAAATTAAAAAAAAATACTGTTTTTCCCTCATAACTCTGCATGACAGGGACAGAATGAAAACCTACACTCTGTGTAACTTCAATATCAAGCTATTTCCTATACATGCACAAGAAAACTTTCAAAGATAAGCCTAAGTGTTCCTTTATTCCAGTGAAAAAAATCATGTGACATACAAGTTGAAAAACAAGAGCAGGAATCACATATCTGCTCCCCAAAAATGAGCACAGAAAGCTTGGCTTCAGTTCTGTGGCAGCAAACTTGTGTTATACCAGAGCATTCTGGTAAGCCCTTAAAGTTAATTAAAGTAAAAACAACTTTCCTTTTTTTTTTTTTTTTAAACAAGTTCACTTAATAAATAATATTCTCCATAAAGGAGTCCTAATTTTCAGGTATTTCTAGTGCTGCTGAGAAAATAGGTTTTCTTTAGCAGAAAAAAAAAATAAATTTGTCCCTCAATACTGAAGCCATGAAGTTAATGTTAAATTTATTAGAAAATTGCATAAGAATTTTCTTTCAGAACTTTCTACTAAAAAAGCATACCATAGACAATGTAAGGATGGTGTAAAGCTTCTGGTAGTTAGGGGTTTTGGCAACCGGCACCATGCTGGAAGCAATTTAGAACTGCAGGATAAAAATCGCTGTGTGGAAGTTTCTGTTGAAACCAGTCCGAAAGTGATCAATAGTGAACTGCAGACTTAATAATCTAAAAGGCAAGTCCCAGCCCACCCTGGAATTTTCCTACAAAGATTCCACAACCGTTCCACACTTGGTTATATATTTTTAAAGTTTTCTTAGTTTTAAACAGAAAACCTTTTTTCTGGATTTGTTTTTGTTTGCAGAAGAGAAAGGGCTTATAGCCAAGTTCCACAACATCATAGTAGATGGGACCCCGGAGATTTTCTTAACGTGAGTGTGATAAATATCAATAACCCAAGGGGTCTGATCCTCCTCTCACCACTGCCAAAGGTAAAACTCCACTGAGACAATGGAAAAAGGATAATGCCTTCCCTTGCAAACCAAGAGAGAGGGGGAGAGGGAATCAAAACACCTTCCGGCAATCCCTTTGCTGTTTATATTTCTGATACTGTGTTATTGACTTTTTTGAAGAGGTGGTCTCTAGAAACAACACACCGACCCGGAATCTGGGAGCCCCGCTCGGCTTGGTCGCTTACGGAGAAGCGGATAGCTTCTGCATCCATTACCTTTGCGCCAAGGGCAAGGTTCGGCCAGCGCACCAGCCAGATGCTGGTGACTTTGCATCGAACCTCCAAACCTCCCACTCCTGCCGTGAACCGAGCCCCAGGACCGGACCCAAAGCCCAACACGCTCCGTTGGGGGAGGTTCAGATCAGGGACCCGCTGCCCTCCAGCTGTAACGCTCGTGCCTTCCCGGAGCTCTCTCGGATTTGGAGAGATCGTTCTCCCTCTCATCAGCGGGGGAATGAACGCTCCGCCGCCGCGTACACCTCAGTGCCGCGGCTTTCCCTCGAGGATTCCATGGGAAAAAAAGGCGGCGAACTCCCACTTCATCTTTTTTAATTTGACCGGGCTAAGTCACGGCACCGGCACCGCCCCACCATCCCAGGGCGCCGAGCTCGCCCCCGCCGCCCGTCCGCGTCCATCCTGTCCCCGCCCCACCCCCCGCCGGGGCTGCCCAGGCTTGCTTCTCTCAGGCCGCCGCTGGCCCGAGGCGGAGGAGCCGCCCGCCACCCACGGCGGACTCCGGGATGGCGCACGCGGACGGGAGTTTCTCTCCAGAGAAACCCGGCCCTCCGCCTCTCCCGCGGCGGCTGCCGCGGCGGGGAAGCGGAGGGAGGGTCTCGGCGTGGCCGCTCTCCCGTGTTTCGCACGGGGGCCGGCGGAGGGGAAGCGTCGAGCCGCTCCGGGGCTCACCTGCGTGGGAAGGAGGAGGGCCAGGAGCAGGAGCCCCAGGCCGAGCCGCGCCGCCAGCGCCGTCCCCATGCCTGTCGGATGCTGTCCCGCCGCGATAGCGATGCTGCTGCTACTCCTCCTGCCGCTGTGGCTGCGAGCGCCAAGGATGCGCCGCTCCGCCGCGCCCGGCCCTTTTATAGCGGAGCGGGCTCCCGTGACGCCCCGCCACCGCCTTCCCCCGCCCCATACCTCTGCCCCCGCCCCATACCTCTGCCCCCGCCTTCCGTGTCCACCGCCCCGCTAGTCGCTGCCTCCCTGTCGGCCCTTGTCCTGATCCGCTGCGGGCTGCGCTCCTCCTCCCCGGGCTGTCTCCGGCAGACCCGGGAGCTCTGTCCCCCCGCCCCCCGTTTGGGTCTTACAGGCGGAGGTTCCTCTCTACTGACGGCGCCGTGTTCTGGTATGGAGGGACTGCCACAGGGCTGCGGAGGTTGAGCTGCAGTTACTGCCGAGAAAAGCTTATGTGTATTAAAAGCATCAGGCTTTTTCTATTAAAAAAAAAATATTCCAACCATGAGTGAGAGAAGGAAAGGTAAAAGAGGCTTAAGTATTTCCAATGACGGGAGCAGTGGGTGAAAGGTTGAAGACTTAAGATCCCATCTTGTTCAGAGCTGCCTCACCACTAGTTCTCAGATCACTGGTTGCAATTTCAAGCACTCTTTGGATCTGAATATGTTCCTACCATTATTCCTTAAAGAAACCTGTGTAACAAGTGGAACTGAAGGTTCTTCCAGCTGTAGCCTCAGCATAGGTGAGGTTCTAGCTTCTGGCACAGTAACTGCTATAGTTATATTGTATCTCCTCCCTTAACTGACTGAAGATATATTATGCCAATGCCTCACCAAATCCATCAAGTGCCACAGTGTACAGACAAATGAACAAAAACAATCTTGTCCACACTATAAACTACAAAAAAGAGACACCAATGTGCTGACTCTAATGTCACAAAGCAGTTATTTCTATTTAAAAGATGAGGAAGATGTCCTGTTGGCTCAGACTAATTAACTGATTTCAAAATTGGATAGGTTTTTATTTATCTCAGAACAAAGTGTGAGGGGATATCCAAGTGCAGCACTACATAACTCATTTGCCATCTTTAAGGGCAGGACTGCTTTTGAAGATTTTCCAGGGGCACTGCTATAACTGAGTCCCAAAGCACAGGAAACGTGTCTAGACCGAGTCTCACATTAATTGTTTCAAAATGCCTGACAAAGCTATAGATATTTTTTCTTCCCAAGGAATAAATGAAATTTGTAAGCTGTACCACTCAAGATACCAATCCTTATCCTATACCAAGATGAAAGAGCTTCTGAGAGTTACACTGTGTGAAGTACTTTTGAAGTAACATTTCCCTCTTTTTTTAATAAATCCCTGATCATAATCAGAGTCCAGTTCCTAAATATTAGAGGCACAATCTATCTATAGCATAACTATGGTAAGAGTAATCAAATTGAGGGTCTTACGTCTCTAAATATTCATTAGTTATATGCTGAAAGCTGGGAATCAGATGGGTTGTCCTGATCATAGACATAAGGAGAGAAAAAAAGAAACTGTAATGAACCTAAAATAAGAAAGGGGTGACAAAGATGAAAACATTCTTATCTCTACTTTTCCTTGCAAACACTTTGCTTTAGTTGTCACAGTTAAATGAATCACAAACAGGAGAGAAGGTCACCCTTTCATTCAATAGACAAGCCTAACACTACACAAGGGTGAAATTCCTTGTGAGGAAAGTCACGTGAATCACAGCAGTAAAGTGAGGGCTCACACCAATCTGACAACAGATTCCCTGGAGGAGATGTAAAACACAGGGAATCCAGTTAGGGCTCTAAAACAGCCAAAGAAAAGAATATTCTAGTGTAAAGCTGACAGGGATGGTTTCCATTATTATCTCTCCTGCCTTGTTTGGGAGAAAAGAAAGTGATAAAGCTATTGCATGATCTCATAGGGATCAGAACTGACTGTTGCAAGTTAAAGCAGCAGCTGAGACATTTTAATGTCAACACCAGGACAGACAAGAATGAGGGAATAACTGTCAGATGGCCTTTCCCATTCTCTTTAGCTGTGCATCTTGCCTGTGATCTGGAACTGAATCTGTAAAAAATTAGGATGATGCACAGTTCTTGTAAGGTGACATGAACCAACACAACATTATATAAATGATAATTATTATTATTATTATATAGTATATTGCACTTTTGGCATTTTAACAAGTTTCAGTGAAAATGAGGATATCTTTCTTTTTGCTAAAAATAATGTAAAATCTGTTCCTTTATTTAAAAATAAAGAATAATCCAGAGGTTTGAACACATTTGGCAGAAATTATAAATTACTGATATAATAAAAGTATGTTAAGTTTATGTTCTGAGGCGAAAAACATGCCCTTCTGAAATATTCCTGAAATACTAATGCAGATAGGGAAATGTACTGGCAGCAAGGGAGAAGCACTAAAAATATTTTAAGCCTAAGATTTTCTTTGAAACTTTTGTCATTGAAAATTATAATTGTAATGCCTATGCTCTGTTAGATTTATACAACCAAATTCCCCCGCTCTGGAAATCTGCAATGTTCTTGATTCCTCCTGAACACATAAATCACCTGCACTCCTAATTACAAAATCTCTACCTTTTTTTTTTCCAGCTGAAGTCTATAATGAAGTCTTCAAAAGATGTATCTGAGCAAAGAGACCAGAATCCAATATATGGATTTTTTTACAAGGCAAGGAACACTGTGAGTTGAGAACTTTACAAAGTGAAGCACTGCTATCTGGTGGCCAAAAGTCACTTCTGATATTTTTCTGTCAGAAAAGATGATATACTCCCTCAATCAATCAGCTTTTGATAACAGTGTGCTCTTAGTTTTCATCATGCTGAGATATAGTGTCTACTAGTACTCAGCACCTCTCCTATTTAAATACATAATATTTCATGAGAAAGGTTAGCAAAGAGAAGGGAGAAAATTATCTCGATCTTTTGAGTTAAATGTAATTCTGTATATTCCACCAGTGACTTTTAAGTTAATTGAACTTTGCAATAGGCACAGCTTTCAGTTCAGTGAACAGAAGCAAAACTTGTGCTGTTTTGTGTAATGCATTAGCAAACAAGATCAGCTAAAATGACTGGCAGAAAAAAAAATTGTCTATAAAAGGAGGCAGAGAAATAGTCTCAGAGACATATAAGTAATGTATTTAAATACATTGCATTAAAATAAGAAGCTTTAGCAAAATAAGTTCATTATGTGGTATTAAGGAGAAATAATTTTGACTTAACCATTAATTTACTCTTACCTTTTAGATGCCAATCTTGGTCCATCTAAAATATTTTAGGACCATCAATTGCCAATGGGAATCACTAGATCCCATGCTCCCCAACCAGCTTTTCACTATCCTTGGTTGGGCATAGACTAGGACTTACTACTCATATATTAGAACTTACTATACCCTGTGCCTTATTTCAGTGTCTTCATCCATTTCAAGCTCATGCTACTGCAGCTCTCAGTACTCACCTGAGTCATATTATGAGTTATTTTAGTTAATATCCATCTGTGAACATAAAAATTTATATATTAGAACCTGGTCTTTTTTTTCAAAGGATAGATTTGAAGAGAGAAATCCAGCTTTGCAGTGTGCATCAACTAGCCCATATATGCTGATCTAAGCTAACATCATCTGGTGATATGTTTCCTTGGTGTCCATTTTTGGCATATTGATTTTGCCTTGAGAAAAAGGTCAGTATTTTCTAATATATAGGAACACTACCTTTTCATCAGTTTAGGCTGGCCCTTCTCTTGCTTGTTTAGTGGAAAGGACCTATCTTGTAGCAGCTCCAGTCATATAATCAAAATTTGCCAGCTATTTTGAATCATCCCTCCTTACAGTTGCACATTCACTGTCATAGCAGAACAAGACTGAAATACTGATGGGAGTTGGCTGTTTGAAACTGATTTTAGACAACTGGACAAAGCTGTTCGGCATGTGTCTTGGGTAAGAACTTGGAATATATATTGAGGATTGCATTTCCTCTTCCAGTGGAGGGTTGATATTTAAATTACGTTAGTAGAACTTCTAATGGAAGGCATGATTGGTGGTACTGTAAATCTCCACTTGGTCATAAATGTTGATTGGATTCCACTTAGACATGGGCCCCACAGACGTGGGCTTGCTGCCACAATGCAGAGCCTCATTACACCAGGATCCCAGCAGTGCCACTGTTTCCCTTCTGTGTCTGAGACCAAAAGCATTGGGCTTCTTAGTTAGCAGTATACAGTTAGGGAAGTTAACAAAGCCATGATTTCTAGCCATGGAATCATAAGTCTGGAAGTTTGAGCAGAAGTGAAATCGTGATTTCAGAAACAGTCTCAAGAAGAAACGTGTAAGAGTTGCTGCCTTAATGCCCATGAATCTTTTGACTTCTGGGTAGACTTCAAGGGACGGTGTCAGCCTACACAATTAGGTGTGGCTTCAGATCTCCTTGAAAGCACACCTTTCTCCCTAAGTCAACAAACTCTTAGGTGACATCAATACAAACAAATTAAATGGCAGAAGAGCCTGTTGTTTGGCCTTGCGGCCAACTGACATGTCTAGGCCTGTTGATATTATTAAATTCCCCCAGCCTCCAGAAAATGGAGGCTGAATCTAAACTGCCTGTGGTAGGTAGTTGTCCCTGGCCTGGGCCAACCCCTGAATCATGGTCAGGAACTGTTTGGGATTGTGCTACTTGGAATAGGACAAAACCAAGACGGGGCTTTCCTTCACTCATGAGGCATAATGTCAGATAACAGGTCTATAGACACAGAGAAGTAAAAATGATCAAAGGTCATTTATTCATCTTCTGATTTGGGGCAAGTTTAATACAAATCTCAGAAAAAATCAGTGAACATTATTATTCCACAGCCCATAGGACTCCTGTTACTTTGCCAAACTATCTTTGCAGAATATTTCTTTTAACACAAAGTTTTCTTTGCTGCAAATTTATAGTGATGATTTATCGCATTGCACAGTTAAGTACACAGATAATAATATGACCAGATTTGTAACAAAGTGTTTACTGGAACGTATCAAGCACTTTACATTGAGAGGAGAAAGGAAGGGTTGCATGACAGCAGCCATCTACATCTAAGTGAGTCTCCCTGGAAATCTTTGATAGATGATGAAGGGAAACAAGTGCTTCTATGATGTAATTCATCTCATTTCAACACAGACATCTGAAACAGATTAATCGCATCCAAAGGATGACGACATCTCTTCACTGACGACCACAAGAGTGTAGATGATTAGCTCAGACATTTGCCACTATATTTTCCTGTACTTTGAGGAACAGATTCAGTTCCTTCAACCTTTCTCCCCAGGATTTCTATGCATTTTTGTAATTTTCCCTTGTATTCTCTCAAATCTGTCTTCATTAGACCATGTTTCCCAAAGGAACACTCTGCATAAGGTGAGAGTTCAGCATGCAACAACTCTGCTGATGCAGCTTAGAAAGAAATTTGTCTTTTTTTTTTCTTCATCAGCTTGATAATGTTTGTGGTCTGATGCAATTTTGAGATTATCTCACTCCAGGTCTTGAGCAACAGTGCAATGTTAGCACTTTTCCCATCTCCTTGAATTTTTCTTCTATCATAAGACTTACTAATAATTGCAAGCAGTGCAACCAAGTTCTTTTCACCATTAGCTTGAGCACTAGCTCTGTAAGCCTGTGATTTCTCCCCCGGATATGATTTCCTGCATTACCTCTCTTACCAATGGATAAAATGTTAGTTATCCTCATATTATACTGCTACTTCATTGTGCTTCTTTCCCAACAAAAACATACACTGAAAATCTCTGCATACTTATTAGTCATTTAAACCACCACCATTAGTTTACGACTGATGGGATTTCTTCTACTCCTGACACTTTTCAAGACCTATGTTTTCAGCCCTGCAGATGAAGCATTTTTTTTTCTGATAGCAATGGAAGCCTTTATCTTCTTTTGAGAAGTGTTGAACATCTGTACCTTGCAATTTGAATCTAGTATTCTTCTGATTCCCTTTTTTCTTTGTTATTGTTTGCTTGAGTTTGGGTTTTGTGTTTTTGTTTGTTTGTTTGTGGCTTTGTTGTTGTTTGTATTTGTTTATCTTTATTTGCTGCCTTCTCTTTGCCACTTGACAGGGCAGATTTTTACACACAGTTATCAAAAAATAGTGTATATTAAAAGAGAAGTTACCTTACGGAGTACTCAGTTTCAGAATTCAGTCCTAGTCATGACTGCTGGATGGCATCCTGAAAGGCTTATTCTTTTGTAACATTTTCTGGGTAATTTCTAGCTTGAGTATGGGACAGGCAGAGATAACAAAATAATGAGAATGAACCATCGAGAAATCTGATAAACAGGAAGATATTAAGTTGGAACTGTTTATTTTATAAGCCAAAATAAGAGCAAATACGATTAAAATGTATATAAATGGCCAAATTCTAGAAGGTAGATCAGCTCTTCTTCCCATTTCACAATAGAAAAAGGGACTAGTCTAGGATTTGAAAAGATGAACTACTGAAAGCATGTATTGTGTGTCACTAAGAGTGTTCAGACTTCATGTATCTTTTAGATGGTGAACACGGTATCACAGGGTATCATTAGGAGAGGTGTAGAGAAGGGGTGGTCACACAGTGATGAGAACACGCAGAGTTTAGACAGCTAGTGTTGCAAGGACACACTGCTGTAGGAGACAGATCATCTCAAGATCTTCCACTGTGCAATTTACACATCTTTTACACCTCTGGAGCTGGACACCATGAAAGGATGAGACAGCCTTGACACCAAGTAATATGATTATTCTGACATTCTATCCCTCCCTACTGTACCTTCATTTACATTATTTCTTTACATATATATATATATATATCAAAGGTGTATTGACACTGACAGATAATTTTTTCTTTCCTAATGCAATAATGTTTATAAATGCTAATCAAGACAACTTTGTTCCTTAGTCACAATGGAAGCTGAAGTACTTTGCACAGCCTTTTTCCTGTGTAGATATTGAACTATTTACTGTCAACTAGAGAAGAGAACATTATTTCCTAAATACTAAAGTCATTAATCTGAGGAGAATACAGAGGAAAACACAGAAATAAACAAATAATTCAAATTAATTAACATGTTTTCATGGACTATGTTGTTTTATGGCTAATAAATAAGGTTCAAAGAATGACTGCTTAATTGATTGCTTTTCCTTTTTATTTGCCACCCGCTGTTAGTGGTAACTAGATAAATCCTAGAGCAGCAACCAACACCAGCAGCACCTGAGCACATTCACTACAAAAGGAATGAAAGTCTCTAAGCTCTTTTTAGGAAACAGTATATTAACTTTTCCAACAAAGGAAAATCATGTTTTAGAGAAGTGGCAAACAAGAAAGTGAGGGGGAACCACCAAACAAATCTCATTGAAAACCTCTCACCAAATTAGGAAATTTAAGAATTAGCAGTAGAACTGCAGAGCCTTTAATTTTAATGTAGCTGGATTTAATACCAGACTGACTGAAGGAAGTTACTCACTCTTTTCCTCTCATTTGCTTAACCAGTGATGTAACACCAGTTTTCAATGGCAAAGCAGCTATGTATTTCTGCTTTAGGTGGGTTGCCCTGCTCTGACTGATTAGGGTGGCCTCTGTTGCTTCTGCAGTGCTGATCAGAGCAGTCTGCACTTCCCACCTCCATATTCTTTCTTCTTATGACTCAATGTGGTCTTCTACTGTAAAAGAGAGCAGGCAGACAAAAGCCAAATTAGTCAGGTAGTGAAAAGGATAGGAAAAAAAAAGAGAATACTACTTTAGCAAATGCCTATATCTCCATCACTTAAAAAAATACAAAACAATACCTGAAACTCATCTACCTTACCTTACTCCATTAATTATCCATCTTTAATGTCTAAGACGTGTTTTCAAGGAATAAGTAAGCTGCAATCAAAGGTACTTTGTGAAATCTTGCTTGCTTCTGGAAAGGGATTCTTTGTGCAGGATGCCAATGTGGCTGCAAGAGAAAATGGACAGAAGTTCATAACATGGTTGTTATTGCAAGAGATGAAACAGCAACACAAAGAGTCGGTAAGTAGAGAGAAACAGAGCCAAGTTTCAGTGTATATAATGGCTGGATACATTAAAGGTATCCTAAAGAGAATAAGCACACTGTTTTGTAGTAAAAACTAGCACAGTAGATTATATGGGCAAATGTGTGAGAATGGGTAGTTTAGAGCAGAGCGTCAACTGAAAAGACAGCACTGGAAGGGCTAGAAAGGGACCTTCTTCTGCATGAAAGATTATTTTTCAGAGAGGAGTCTTAGAGAAAGAGATGGTAAGATTATCAAGTCACAGACCTGATGCAAGTAACCAGCTAGAGGAATTGTTTCTGGACTATGGACTAAGAAAAGAGAACATCTAAGCAGTTACAATAGTTATAACACTGGAGCACATAAATTAGCAGTCAGGGAACTCATTCATCATCATGGCTAGGCTTTGCGAACGAAGATTGGGGGAGGGCTCTACCCACGTTTGTTGCAAGCACGCTGGTGGCTAAAAAGGCCAATACGCACGAGATAGGCACGTCCGGGAACTCATTATTCAAATGAATATGGACAAACTTAAAGGTGATGCTCACATGGGGATACTGTGTTTTCTTTTCCCAGGGAGCATAAATATGCATAAAACACTGTCCAGTTACCTTCTCAGTACACCTTGAAATAAACAGTGCAACTTAAAAGGCTTGTGGTCTCAACAATGCAATGCTGAAGCTAAATCCGCAGTGACAAGTAATCTGGTGAGATGTGCATTTGCAGAATGTTGGTCAGAGGTACCCACAGGGCTCAAATGGCAACATGGTGCTCTTTACTTTGAGATGCAATGAGTGTCAGCAGATCTACTGCTGTCACTTCACAGAATTACAGAATATGCCGAGTTGGAAGGAATCCATAAAGATCATCGAGTCCAACTACTGGCCCTGCACAGGACCATCCTCAAAAGTTACACCTTATGCCTGAGGGTATTGTCCAAAAGCTTCTTGAACTCTGTCAATCTTGGTGCTGTGACCACTTCCCTGGGGAACCTGTTCTTGACAGACCTTGCAGGAAAATAAAGGCAACAAAAACCCTAGGCAGTGGGGAGGGAATTCCCAGTTACAGAACCCAACATACGGGTCAAAAGCTATTGAGAATTCTCCCTCTGAGTTGCCAAACCTAAAAGACTAGTCTCCTTGTGAGTGAATGTCATAGGGAGTATATGGAAATACACAACATGAAAATTATAAACAAGAGAGGAATTACCCTTCCTAGACAGGAGATGACTCGACTGAAAAAAAAAAAAAAGAAGCAATTCTATGAGAATAGCCCTGGGAAGAAGAATACATCTTGGTCAGACTAATTAAAAAAAAAAAAATTAGACCACCACTAATCTGCCAGAGATGAATGATCGCTGCTTCTTACCAAAGCTGAAACTTTCGACTGTATGTTGCTGAGGTGTCCTATGATTAAAAAAAAAAAAAAAGAAATTACTTGAAAGCAGCTTAAAGAACATCCTTCTCAGAGATAGATATGACCAGTCTGTGGTTGAGCAAAGCCTCTTGTGAAGGAAGCCTGAGCCCGCGGCAGCTTTGAGAGGAGCTTTTCGCTGCCATCTAATGGCAAACTGGGAGAAGAGAAAAATTAACACTGAGGTTTTCACCCTGCCGGAACGTTTTGGTTATAATTACAGCTCCATATAATTAAAGAAGAATTATTGATTATTAACTTTTTTTTTGCATTTTTTAATTAAAAAATGCACTTACTGACTCAGGTTGGAAGTTTCCAAGCCCTCACACAACTGTAGTACAAATCTTGTGCTAGGGGTTTCCTGGCCTCTGCACTCTGTAGCATGTAGGCAATCTGACAATAAGATCCGTGGGACACTGAAGTTCCTCTTTGGTCCCAGACTGAATGAATCCTGAAAACAACTGCTCAGTAGGCATCTGCTTTCATGACTGAGACATAGTAACATGATGTACCTTCTAACTAGTACAAATAGAACAGTTGCCCATATAACTGGACTAGGAAATGAAGCAAGATGTCGCTGTTTGGGGTTGTGCAATGATGAGATAAAAGACAGAGTGTTTTTAGGCACATTCTTTTACCTTGCCTTTCAATATGAAGGTACAATAAAATACATAATGCCTGATTAACCTTTCTTTACTAAGAGTAAGTTAACTTCACTCTGGGCAACGTTAGGTCATGGCTTTTATCCTACATGAGATAAATCAAATTTAAGAGATCTGAAAAGAATGGGGCGTATGGAAAGCTAGGTTTGGAGTGGGTTTTGTTCAATTCTCAGTGTGGAGTTTTTTCCCCCATAGAGGAGGTAACATGTCTGCTCAGGGATTCCCTACTGTTCTAGATATTAATTTCTGTTCTGACTTACTATGTGCCACTATGAATGCAAGAAAGTTACTCTTACCAACCTTTTTTTTCCTCTCAGTAAGCATGTGTTTTAAGACACATAGGGTGAAAGTGCTAAAAAGTTAATGCTTATATTCCCAATTGAAATTGGTCAGAATCTCTCATAACTGGGCACTGGAACATTCAAAATAAAGACACTCACAGCTTCCTTCCCAGTGAGGTTTCTAGAGAGGGGAAATAGCTTTGTCAATGACTTGCTCCATTACAAAATACCCCTGACATAAAAACCTCCCATTCAAACATTTTATGACAAAGTTTATATAGGTGTAAAATTAACCAATCACTTATAATGTGCTCATTGCACAGCTGCTGTGCAGCAGTAGCTCCACAGTTACATCACTTTTCAGATTTGCCGATAATCTTCCAAGGGATGATTGATCTGTCAACAGCATTTTAAAACAGAACTGTAAGGCTGAGGAGCTTCTTCATCTGCCAGAATTACCCTGGACCTTGTGCAGCCATTTACATCAGGGCAAGAAGCTGTCAATCTGGCAGGGTTGCATTTTGTACCCATTCTATTAGGATACAGAGAATTCCCCAAATGCTAAGCAATCAGAGCATTCAGAAGCACCAAGAGAGGGTGCAGTTGTTGCATGGCATAGAGAAATCTGGGAGAAGGCAGAAGAAGGAATGGATCTCTCCTAGTTTCTGAACACTGAAGAGAAGGAATTACCATCAGTAATTGAGATGGGGAGTGAAAGAGGGAGATGTAATGTGAAGGAAAGAAAGATAAGGGGAAACCCAGGCCACAGTGGGATCAGATTGTCATGGTGGCCAAGCTTTTCAAACCGATCTGTGGCCGGGAAACTAGCATTTCCACTGTTTTCTGTTTTAGGCGTGTGGGCGGAGCATGAGGGGTTGAAATCACAGGGGGGAAAAAAAACCCTAGAAAACCGGAAAAAATAAAACGGGAAACAGCTCGGAAGCTTGACGGTGGGGCGGGAGAGCAGCCGTGGCTGGGCAGGTCTCCCGGCCGAGGAGGGGGCAGAGGCTCGAGCGCAGGGGGCTTCTCCGGGGGCACCCCCGTCCCGGGGCTGGGGAGGGGACAGCAGGGTACCCACCGCCCTCCGCCTTTCTGCCAGCCCCCTCCGGCCTCCGTTCCCAAACCGGCGGGCACGGGGAGGAGAAGGGGAGAGGCACCGCCAAATATCTAAAGGAGTGCCGCCAAGAAGATGGAGCCGGGCTCCTCTCGGTGGTGCCAACCACTAGGACACGAGGCAATGGCAGAACTCGATGCACAGGAAGTTCCACCTGAACATGAGGAAGAACTTCTTGAGTATGCAGGTGACCGTGCACTGAACAGGTTGCTCAGGAGGCTGTGAAGTCTCCCTCACAGGAGATATTCAGGAACCGTGTGGACACAATCCTGTGCCATGTGCTCTAGGGTGGTCCTGCTTGAGCAGGGAGGTAGGACCAGATGACCCACTGTGGTCGCTTCCAACCTGACCCATCCTGTGATTCTGTGAGAGGTACCTCCACTCCCAAACCGACGGGCACAAGGGCGGACAAGTGAGCGGCCCCAGCGCCACCCGCCCTCCCCGTCCCACCTCGAGTCCGCCGGGGCCCGGCCCCGGCAGAGGGCGCCGAGCCCGGGCTGCGGCGGCTCCGCCTCCGGCCGGCGAGCGGCAGCGCGGGGACGGCAGCGGCGGCGGGGCCTGAGGCGCCCGTGGGACCCAGGTAAGGCCCGCGCCCGCCGGGCCGCCCCTCGGCAGGGCCGGGGCGGGCGCGGCGCGGCTCCGAGGTGGCGGGGCCGGGGCGCTGCGGGGTCGGTGCGGCCCCCCCGGGGGCGGTCAGGCTTGCGCGGCCCAGTCTGCCCGGGGCAGAGGCCAGGGAAGGCGGAACTGCCCGGGCCCGGGCCCCGGCCCCGAGCGCCCCGACGGCGGGTCAGGGGCCGGCCCGGATAGGGGGTGGTGGGTGAGGCTCTGCCCGCCCGAGGGCTCTAACGAGGGAGAGAGGGCGCCCTTCCTTGGGGGCGGGCTCACGGCCCTCCTGGCCCGCTTGTACCCGCTTGCCAGCGGGGAACAAACTAAGGTCGAGCGCTAAAAATAAGCAATAATAATTGTTTACACGTTCAAATAACTGCTCTAGGAATTTGTCTGCGAATTAAGGAGAGGCGAATGTCTTCTGCGAGGATTGTACCATCCTACAATTTAAACTATGTCATACATTGAAATACAAAAAAAAAAAAAAAAGAGAAGGGAAGTGTGGTTGTTTTTATTTGGCCAGTAATTGCCCTCATTGATCAGGGCTTTTTCCGCAACCACAAAAACCGCTTCATTTCAGATTTCAGCAGAGGTCATTTGGGTGTGGGGAAAGCGCCAGTCTCATGAAGAAACACGTATTTCCATGGATATAAGACTATGATAAAAGCCAGCGCAGCACCCTTACCCAGTAAGGACTGTAAATCGTTTTCTCACAGCGTTGAAAGACATCTGGGTTTTTGAGGGTTGTTTCCACCTACTTGTCCCAGGTTAAGAATGGCTCCAGAGGGGAGAAGCGCCAGGGAGCTTGCACATGAGGCTGCTGTTGCTGGTGTCTCTCCTGTTGCGGTACACAGAGCTGTGTTATTTCTCCCAAACTCTACCGTGGTGCCAGTTACCATTTGGAGAAACAGGGGACATTGTGCAGCATTCTGCCACACAGCAGTGTTGTGGCCCAAGCAGAAACTGAAGTTAAGCAGCTTTCGGCTTTTCTGGGTTTGCTTGCTTGCAGTGTTCAGGAACCTCAGAATGACTCATGGTAGATATAGATCTCCCTGTGCTTTTTATGACATCATTAACTTAATTTCTGCTTGTTTTGTGAATTGTATTTCGGATGTAGGGAGGAAAGTGCCACCAATGTGTTTGGACATTTAATATTGAACACCAGAAAAGGAGTTATGAATGGAGTATTCCACTGGGGTTTTTTGTGTTTGTTTCTCATCTGGTGTTTTAGCTCTTTGTAATGGCAAACAGTATATGAGAAAGGCACATCATAAAGCCATCTAAAGCCTTGTGCTTTTAAGTGATGCACTGCTGTACAGGGAACTAGATAATCATCTTTTTGTAGTAACTATTATTCCATATGTGGGGAAATCCTTCCAATAGTCAAAGCAGTTGTTCATTTTTACATATGAATGTTTGATTTATCTTAGGGTATGCTATGACTGGCTTCAGATTCCCCATCACTGCTTTTAGAAAACTAAACGTCTGGTTTGGACTATGGGAGAAGTTTCCCTCAAATAAACTGTATCCCACTTGGAGGAGAAGCATATTATGTAGCTGTCAAGCAAGCACAATAAACTACAGAAGATGTTTCAGTTTTTCCCCAGTCAAACTCAGTGCACTAAGACTTTCTCCAGAGTATATCTCAGTATTTTCTCTGCGGAACAAAAGTAACAAAAGCTCTAGAAGGAGCAGACAAACTGTTCAAGAAGAAGAGGAAGAAGAGGATGAAGATGAAAGTGATTTGGAAGATGAATTTGAAAATGACCCCAACATAGTAAAAGACTACAAGGATCTCGAAAAAGTAGTGCAGTCTCTTCGATATGATGTGATCATAAAAGCTGGCCTAGACATGGCGAGAAAGTAAGTACAGAAGAAACAACTTGCTGATGAGAAAGATGTCATGCATCTTAAATTTGACTTTTGATAACCTCTTACTGCTGGAATAACCCAGTATTTGGATTTTCTTTTGGTGTAGCTGTTTTAATTGTCTAAATATATGGTTACAGTGTATGGCTGTTCTTGTTTGTTTTACCTTACCTCCCTTGAAACAGCCTGACTTTGCTTTTCCCTGTCTGCAGTATTTCTAAGATTGCTGAGGAGGCATTTTCTATCAGTTACTGGTTTTTTAAAATGAAGAAAATGCAAAATACTGTACCGAGTAATACAAAAAGGTCTAATTTGAGATTGAGGGAGTAAAATAATGTGCTGCTTAATGGCTGGAGAAATAGGTGATGGTAAATACAAACCTAATGTACCAGGTCCAACAGGTAAATGTGCAGTCTATAAATGTATCATATGTTTGATCTAATGCAACCTACAGAAGCTTTATATTTCAATGTTGTTAGAACAGAATATTAGCATAACTTGATCACTTAAAAATTATTAAAGTGGCTGGTGCAGGAAAGAGTACATTATTCATTGGGTATTCAGGAGGCATCTTTAGAAACAGCTTTTCTGGCACAGAGCAACTATGTGCTATTATTTCATTTAATATCTGTGAAATACTTTTTCTTTACTTCCAGTTCAGGTCTGTCCTGACCTTATAAATAAAGGTGTCCTTTATGCATAAATTAGAGTTGTGGAAACGTGCCTTGTGTGTGAATGGTGGTGGTGTGTATCTGCAGAAAAGCAATTGCATTTTATTTGTTGCATGCTGTAACTGCAATAAGACCTTGTTTTTCTTCAGTAAAGTAGAAGATGCATTCTACAATAATGAACTCAGGCTGAATGGAGAAAAACTATGGAAGAAAAGTAGAACTGTAAGACTTTTTAAAATTTAAATCCTTTTAATACAGTACAAGAAAATAGTTAAGGCATGACCTTCTCCCTCCAAATCACTCTGCAAATGTGAATGCATAGCATTGCTAACACCACTTCCAGCTTTGGAGGGGTGTTTGTGGCTATGATTTCCCTGGTAAAACCTTATTCCCTAAGGCAGACAGGAGACTTGTGTTGTTGGAGATTCAAATCTAAGGCTGAAAGTCAGGAGAAGGCAGCAAGGACAGAACATTTTAAGTTGCTGAAAGAAGTGATGGTATATACACAAGGTTGATTGAGTAGGAATGATTAAATCTGAGATGTTGGTGAAGCAGGCACATGATTAAAGAAAAAGAGAAAGTTTAATGATAGAAGGAGTTTGAAAGTGAGGTAACTCAGGGAAGGTTATTGCATCTGTAATAGAGCACTCAGGACCACAGTTAGGAGAAGAGCCAGAAGGGTTGCAGGCCATACTCTTTTGACAGCAGAGCTCACCAGACTGGTGACAAACATACTTCTACCCACCCTTTCTTTATATGAGGGTGATCCTTGGTGGTAGTTACTGTCATCAAAGGGCAGTATAATGAGAAGTTTTCACTCCTGATCCCATAAAGTTAAGGCTAGTTTTTGAGAGGTGTGCTGCTTCTGTGACCTTTGAAAGGAGCACAAGCAGTTGGTGAGGACTCTGTTCTTTAAAACACTTTAAACTGTTTTAAAGACAGGAGTGAGAACTTTGCATTTTGCGGTTTTGCGTCTGTGTTGATAGAGAAAGATTGGTGGGAAGCACCCTTAAGGAAAAAACCCCATACATTACACCTTTTTCACAAATTAGGTGTTGGTTGTGTAATAGGAAGGGTGAAACTTTTGGCAGGGAAGGTCATGGACCATTTAATTGCTTATTGCCATAGCTTTCCTAGAAGTTTATAGCTGGAGGATCTATCAGGGTCTAGTATTGGCTGCCTTCTTCCTCTCCTGTGTGATAAGAATATTAAATGGAAAAAAAGGAACAAAAATGAAATCGGATATAGATTGCGGGGATTTGTTTTCCCCAGGGAATGTTTATAATCACTCATCTTGTCTTTCTGTTTCCAGGTGAAAGTTGGTGACACACTGGATCTCATAGTAGGCGAAGATAAAGAAACAGGAACTGCTGTAGTTATGCGGGTAGTCTTAAAAAAATTATCTGACAAAACTGAAAGTGAAAAATACAAAGTAATTTTGAGGCGTTGGAAAAACTTAAAAGTGCCCAAACAGGATGTACTTAAGTAACAGGGGGTTGCATGTGGTAGCATAAGATTTTTGCAGAAAACCATATTTTTTTTTAAATATGAATTTTGGTTAAACGAAATTGCAGTACCCTTTTTTAAGGGCTTGTGTCAGAATGTTATCTCCCTCTGCTGTGTACATCAATAATCATGCAATAAACCTGTCACTTTTTGCTGGTAAAAGATCCAACACTTGTATTTCCGGGCAGTTTCTTACAAATAATGAACCAATAAAGACTAATTTGATCACTATTTAACTGCTGTCTAATTTTGTTAATCAGAAAGGTTACATTAAAGTTGACATCAAAACAAGCAGAATGGCTTTCTTTGTTTTATCTCTATATTCATGAAGTAGTTAGGGCTAAAAACCCCAATTATGTTAAATTGTTTCCTTTTTCATTATTAGTCTAATCTTGGTTAATAATACCAACTCCACTGCTGCTATACCAAGAATACAGAAGGATACTGATTGCAGTGGCGAATTTCTAAGCAGGAAACTTCATGAGAGAGAATCATAGAATCAGAATATTTTAGGTTAGAAGATACAAGATCATGGAGTCCAACCATTAACCCAGCACTGTCAAGTCCACCACTAAATCATGTCCCTAAGTGCCAGATCTACATGTCATTTAAGTACCTCCAGGGATGGTGACTCCACCACTTCCCTGGACAGCCTGTTCCAATGCTTGACAACCCTTTCAGTGAAGAAATCTTTCTGAATGTCCAATCCAAAACTCTCCTGGTGCAACTTGGGGCCGTTTCCTCTTGTCCAATTGCTTGTTACCTGGGAGGAGAGACCAACTCCCAGCTTCCTACAACCTCCTTTCTAAGCCTCCTTTTCTCCAGGCTAAACAATCCCAGCTCCCTCAGTTGGTCCTCTAAGACTTGTGTTCCAGACCCTTCAGCAGCTCCATTGCCTTCCAGCACCTCAGTGTCTTTCTTGTAGTGAGGGGCCCAAAGCTGGGCACAGGATTTGAGGTGCAGCCTCACCAGTGCCAAGTAGAGGGGGACAATCACTGCCCTTGTCCTGCTGACCACACTATTCGATACAGGCCAGGATGCCATTGGTTTTCTTGGCCACCTGGGCACACTGCTGGCTCATGTTCAGCTGCTGTCGACCAGCACCCCCAGCTGCTTTTCCAGTCACTCTTGCCCCAGCCTGTAGCGCTTCTTGGGGGTGTTGTGACCCAAGGGCAGGACCCAGCACTTCACTTTGTTGAAGCTCATACAACTGTCTGTGGCCCAGCCTGTCCAGATCCCTCTGCAGAGCCTTTCTACCCCCAAGCTGATCAACACTCCCACCCAACTTTGTGTCATTTATAAACTGGTGAGGGAGCACTTGATTCCCTTGTCCAGATCATTGATAAAGATATTGAGAGCCCTGTGGAACCCCACTGGTGACCAGCCACCAGCTGGATGTGGCACCATTCACCACCACTCTCTGGGCTCAGCCATCCAGCCAGGTTTTTACCCAGTGAACAGCGCACCCATCGAAACCATATGCACCCAGTTTCTCCAGTAGAATGCTGTGGGAAATGGCATCAGAAGCTTTACTAAAGTCCAGGTAGACAACACCCACAGGCCTTCCCTCATCCACTAAGCAGTCACTTTATCATAGATGGAGATCAGGTTGGTCAAACAGGACCTGCCTTTCACAAACCCATGCTGGCTGTGCCCAATCCCCTGGTTGTCCTGCATGTGCCATATGATGGCATTCAAGATGATCTGGACCATGACCTTCCCCAGCACTGAGGTCAGGCTGACAGTTCTGTAGTTTCCCAGATCCTCCTTCCATCCCTTCTTGTAGGTGGGTGTCACGTTGGCTGACCTCCAGTCATCTGGGATGCCTCTGATTAGCCAGGGCTGCTGGTAAATGATTGAAAGTGGCCCAGCAAGCTCTTCCGTGAGCTCTCTCAGTACGCTTAGGTGGATTCCACTCAGCACCATTGACTTGTGTGTCTAAATGGTGTAGCAGGTCATTGACCATTTCTCCTTGAATTACGAGGGCTTCATTCTGCTCCCTGTCCCTGTTGTCCTGACTAGGGAGCTGGATACCTGCAGAACAATTGGTCTTACTATTAAAGACTGAGGCAAAAAAAACATTAGGTACCTCGGCCTTCTTTGTCACTACATTTCCCTCCGCATCCATCCAATAAACGATGTAGATTCTCCTTAGCCCACCTTTTGTTGCTAATGTATTTAGAGAAACATTTTTTAATGTCTTTCATGGTAGTAGCCAGATTAGGTTCTAATTTCTTCCAGTTTTCTCCTTGGATAACTTCAGAACATCCTTGTAGTCCTCCTGAGTTGCCTATCTCTTCTTCCAAAGATCATAAGCTCTCCTTTTTTTCCTGAGTTCCAGCCAAAGCTCTCTGTTCAGCCAGGCTAGTCTCTCACCAGGTGTGTCAGGAAGTTACAAGTGAGCCATGACAGCGATACTCTGCTCTCACGGAGAAGACAGACCAGTGAGGAGATGCGTGTAGTACTGCTGGTTTTTACTGTTTAAGTAACCACGCAGAGGAAGATGAAATTTCTGATTGTCACATTAATTTCATTGTGGCATCTAACAGGATATTTAATACTTAGGTGGTGTAAAGAGCGAAGGTCAGACCATACTGGGATGAAAAGCTCATGTTTCTATTAGTACAGGAAAATACTGTCAGTTAGGACAGGCATTTCAGGACTAACCACTAGCACTGGTGACATTAAACATATGCTTCCCCTAACACAAGCAACTTGCTGGAGGAACTGTGAAGCACACAGAATTTTTATTCTGTTTATATATGTTTAGACAGCCACATGCAGGTGTGTGTCTGCAGGAAAGCTGGCCAGTAGGAGCAGGTAACTACTGTTCATCCAGTCTGCCCCGAGGGAAGAAGGTAGCCCAGAATAGGCAGCAGGAGTATACTCCAGACACTTTTTCTTTCATGCCAACAGCTACTCGATGGGTGTGTTTAAGCAGGCTGTACTTCTCCATAGCCTCAGGAGTGGTGGCTGCTGAGTGTAGGATTTAAAATAATTTCTAGCTTTCTTCAGGTATAGCTAAAATCTGTGCAGTTTTGGTTTGGGTTTTTTTGTGTGGTTTTATATGGTTGGTTTTGGGTTTTGGTTTGGTTTGGTGTGGGTTATTTTTCTGATTGTATAGATGTTTAAAAAAGTGATTCTTGAGAGGACATGATCCTGGAAAACTTTTCTAGGGGATTTTGGTGATCCTTGCAGAAGTGAAGGGATTCAGCATAGCAAACACCCAGAGGAAGATAGCAAGCTGTACTTCCATTGTGGGCATTGCTCTGTCCACTCTGTTGGAGCTTGCACGTACTGCTGTGGAAATAAATGAGATGGATCCTCTGTTCCCCAGTTGCACTTACCCTTGCTATTCTAAGTGCCTCCCATAATCTCCAGGGATGTTGAGAGAAACAAGTAGAAAGGTGTGTTGTAATATGTCAGTGAGCTCCAGTGCCTGGTCAGCAACCCGTCAAATGCTTGTCAGCTGGTCACCTCCAGCAGTGGTAACTTACACCAGAGAGCGCAGGGCCAAAATAGGACCTCACTTGTGAACACCAGGAATGCTTTGGGGCTTGAGGATAGATAAGGTATGGATGTGAAGAAATTAACTTTCTGAAAGGGTCTGTTCTGTGTAGGATAAAAACAATAACAACAACAACAAAAATAGTCAACACCTTCCTGGAATCCAAGATGGGCAGGAAAGCTGCATCCCTGAAAGCCAGTGACATAGGAAAGAGCACTTACCAGGTAATTTCTTGAGCTGGACAGAATGTGAATACTATATTACGCCAAAACCTTAGATTTTTAGTGTTTGGGAAAGCCTACTGGAAACTAAAGTAGGTAAGAGCACAAGCAATCAAGACCTAGCCCTTTCCTAATGATGACAGAGACTTTTAATCAGAACCTGTAATGACAAGACAAGGGACACTGGCTTTAAACTGCAAGATGATAAATTTAGAATTTTATTTTTGTTTTTAAAATGATGAAGGTGGTGAGACACTGAAACAGGTTGTCCAAAGAAATTGTGGATGCCCCATGCCTGGAAGTGTTGAAGGCCAGGTTGGATGGGGCTTTGAGCAACCTGGTCTAGTGGAAGGTGTCCCTGCCTGTGGCAGGGGGGTTGAAAGGGTTGGAACTAGATGATCTTTAAAGGTCTCTTCCAGCACAAACCATTCTGCGATTCTATCTGCCACCCAAACCGGGTCTTCACTGACAGTGGAAGGTAGAAACAGGATTTTATAGGTTTTAACTGTTGATCCACTAGTGGTATGAGCAAAGGAAAAGAAAGGCAGACTTCCTAAGAAGTCTTGTGACATGTAAGACAACCCTCTGTGGTTTCAGGATTGAAATGGTTGAAGAGGGAACTGTACCCATGTGCTTCAAAATAGAAATCTTCAGTCATGAGGCAGGGTGATCTCAGAGGAAAACTATGACAGGAGGAAGCTAAATGGCTGTTCCGCTTGGCTACATGGATCTGTCCTGGATAAGTTTCTCTATTGATCAGACCTTTTTATTGGGGTCAGACATTGCTAAGCAGGTTGTGCTTGTTTCTGCAGTCTTTAAACATTGTGCGGGCTAAAACTGTGAGCTAAAGAAAGGCAAGGCTTGGTTACTGACTGAGCGAGTGGAGGCAAGCAGGGGCAGCATGCATTCTGGGAGGTGTAGGAACGGAGAGTTTTTGCTGGACCTTCAGGTGACTTTTAGACAAGGTGGGCTCAGATAGACTGTGTGCATGTAAAGCATACATAAACTGATCTGGGAGTCAGCCGAGCATCTTCTTTTCATCAGCCATGAATTTAACATTATTTAACATTGTCACGTGTCTGGTCACATGATATGGCAAAATAGTAAGAAGTGATCAAACAAAAAATTTAACCATCTTTCCAAAAGACAGAATCTGCTACTGGTCAGCTACCAAATCTCTAGTCCCACTGTGCATGGAGTACTGAGAGACACTCAAATGCTTTTCATCCTCCTCAGAGTTCAGGTTATGGACAGTGAATTTGAGAAGTGATCATTGTTTCTGCCCTTCTGTCACTGCTGAAATGAATTTCCTGCTCCAAGACATGGGCATCTGCCATTCTTAGTCTACACGGTGAAGGGACTATATGAAAGGGCTTCTTCCTGGAGATACTGCTGAGGTCAAAAAGGGAGACTTGGATGGCTTGAGAAGTGAATGACAAGTTCACAGGAGGCTCCCCAGATGACTGTGCTGTCCAAGCTACCTCTGCACTAACCACAGACAAATTCAACCTCATGCTGTCAGGCATGGAGCTCAGAATGGCCAGCTTGCCTGCCATTGCATAGAGGGATGTCCTGATCCAGATGACTGTGCCTTGTTCTATAAGAGGCAGGCACCATCAGACTGTGGGTACAGGACCTCGTTGTCACTGGCACAGCACGCAACATTATCTGGCAGCTATGCGTGTCTCACCTGCTGCAGGAGCAATGCTACACACCTGCAGCATCTGCTGCACGTGGGACAGCCTGTGTTGCTCACACAGGAGTTGGACTTGGGTCCGACAGAAGAGAAAGAGAGGAGGAAGTATACCCTTACCCCTCTGGCCACCCAAAATAGACAATTCTTTTTTTCATAGAACAGAAAAGCACCAAAGTGTTTCTGGTGGGGTTTTTTTGGTGGGTTTTGTTGTGTTGAGTTTTTTGTTTGGTTAGGGTTTTTTTGGTATTTGGTTTGGTTTTTTGTCGTTTTGTGTCTTAGTGTTGTTTTTTTCCTGGTGATGTTTTTTTCCTGTAATGCCATGTCAGAAGAGGACCGTCTGCCTTCAGCATGTACCAACTTACAGCATTCCAACAGCCTGTGCAGGCCAATTGTGATGGCCACTCTATGATGGCATGCCAGAGAAAGGAATGCAAAAGGGCTGTTTGTGTAAGCCATGCAAATCTGAGTACTACTGAAGCTAAAATTCATTGGTTTCCAGTGCTTCTGCGGGTAGACAAGCACTGCAAGGAGAGAGACCCTGCTTTGTTCTAATTCTTGGAACAAGGAGAGATAGGAAGCAAGAGAAACAAGGCACAACATTACATGACATAATATCAAACTCTAAGTTTTATACGAGGGGTCAGATTTCAAATGTAGGATGTGATCTTATTGAGTGACTTGTTCCTACTACTGACAGATATCTTAGGATTTTCTTTTCACAGGAAGCATTTGTAGACCTTGCTAACACACTTAGGAGCTAACCAAAGTGGTACGTTCCTGAAAGCGTAACGATTAAAGGAGTATTTTGCCTTCCAGAGAAGTGAGCACTAACACAAAAGACTATAAAATGCCTCTGGAAACAATGACAAACAGTTGTTTTGCTATAATGAAATTTGTGAAGGAAATTGGGAATGATTACTTGACATTTGTGCAAGTGATGTATGTGTGTAGATACTAATTAGCTGATCTTCCTCCAGTCTTCAGTAATAATTTGTTTCCATCTAGTAACATCAATTTTAGTGTGATTGAGCATGTGGTGATTTTGCCCATTTTATGACTGGGAAGTTCCACCTAATTTGAAAACAGAATTTAAGGAAAACAGTTAAACAAAAACAAACCAGGTTTGCTCTATTGACTTTTGTCTTGGGATGGAGGGGACGGAAGGAAAGAAGTGGGGAAAGAACAGTTTTACTTTTCTTCTACTATTTCCTCCCTCCCATGGGGGGCAAAGTTCTTCTTTCCGAATTGTTAATCAAAGAAAAATGCTCAGTGGGGACCACAGTTCCATGACAGAACAGACCAGGAAATGGAGTAAGCAAGTGGTCTGCTTATGTCACAGCTTTTATGGCCACTAGCTAGAAAAAAACAGCATCTAGAAAATTACAAAAATGAAAAGGATTATGTTGGATAAAAAAATACAATGTGTGCAAGGGCTAATCTCCTGCCAATCAGATGAGGTACAAGGAAAATTTTAATGTGATGGAGTTTTGATTTTGTAGGAGTCATCTGCTTCCAGCACTGGAACTGGCCAACCCAGGGCAGCTCATTCAGCCAGCCCTCTGCTGCAGGAGAGATGACCTCTCAGAGCAGGATTTACATGAGTTGTGACGAAGATGGCTATTATGTGTTCTGTGAGACACTTCTGTAAGAAATTAAGACTATCACTACCAGAGAGAAGTTTAGATGGATGATTTTACAATGGAGGGAGCAAAATGAGGATTTCAAAAGCACTGTTACCACTAGAAATTTATCTATCTTAACATTTACTAGAACAAAAAAGTAGGTAGAGGAAAGGATGAAGACAAACAAATGTGTATTTCTTACTTTTTCTGCCTTTGGTATCAAAGTCAATTTTAGGAGAGAATTAAAAGTGGAAACTAAACCATCACTTTATCTATTCACATTATCACTTCAAGGACATTTAAAAAGTAGCTTTCAATTCTGAGGAAAAATCCGTGACTCCAGAGTGGCGCAGAGTTGCAGTCATAGTGGAAAAAAATCAGAAAGGCAAACCAAGGCAGTACAGAAATGCTGGCAATGATGTAAGTTTGTTTCACTTACTCAGAAAAATTGTAGACTTGTACCTGCCACACTTGTTCTTCCATAAATTTTAAGTGCAATCAACTAAAATGTGGCTGATAAGTAAGAACATTTGTCAGTTTATGTCCTGTCCTCAAGGCAAGCTTAAGACATTGAATTTTTCATCTGTTTCACATCCCTTTAATCAGCAAAACAAAATCTGAATAAAAGTAAATTATGAATAAAACCTGCATATTATTTTCTGGGCTTCTTGGGAATGCAGAATTCATGTTATCCCTTTCCAGCATGAAGTTAGACCTGGTGTGCCTTTGTAGAGCATTGAGCACACAACTCTGTTTCTCACTGCTATAACATGAACATCAAACAATAACTGAAAAGAGACAAATGATAGATTTTAAAAAATGAACCTAGAAATAAATTATATGCATCTTGAAGATACGAAAAGTCACATTTCTTAGAATACGAAACACTACTGGCTGTACTGCATCAGCATAACACAGTGATTTCAAGTAAAGATTTGTCTCATTTGCTAACACATTTGTTATTGATTCTGTCAGCCGAACACAGTTAACAGGCAATGAACTGATGTATACTGCATCTCTCTTTTGATGTGCTGTTTTAAGTTTTTTACAGAGCTTATACAGAAATTTTTAAGTTGTAGAAAATGCGTAAGATGCAAAAATAATTATGATACACTACACTGTTTCTGTTAGAAAGCTTAGAAATGAGATACTCAATACTTACTGAAAGCTGATATTCACCTTAACAGAGTTTACTGATGTGGTAGGTAGAAAGTAATGCTCATCCATAAGAAGTCAGTGCATGGCTACATAAGTGCCAAACATTTCAATATCTAGCAACTCCCCTATCACAGCTTCACTTTCAAAGTTTATTCTTTTAAACAGAAAAAGTCTGAAAGACAGAAAAATCTTTTAAAATGGCTCCAGCAAACTGGGATGTTTTCATTTATGTATTTGTCTGACTAACTAAGATTATCTCAGATCTTAGTAACAGACTTTACAGGAAAAAAATCCTGCTCGTACTCAAACAATCACCAGACAACATTCCCCTTGTATGAAAAAAATATACCTTTAATTTATTTACAAGACTGACCAACTGGATGAAGTGCCTGTACTTCAGATGCACTGCAAGAGCTTTTGTTAGTGAACTATGTCACTATTTATATGTCTGCATTTTCTTGGTATCAGTTATAAAACATACAATCAAATGAATCATGAAAGGGTTGTGAAGAGTGAGACAAAAGGAATGTACGCAGCAATTAGAAGAGAAAAATGCAACAAAAATATTTTTATACTCACTGTCGAAAATGTCATTTTATGAAGTGAAAATTGTTTTTTCGCTACTTTGTAGATAATATGAATGGACTGATTTTTTGACTTAATATCAACATCTATAGTAAAAGCCAATATGTCTCAAACTTGCATGCTAGCTAGTAACATCTATAACTTGTAAAAAAGTTTAATATATATTGAATTCTTCTGGGAGCTTTGACGTCACCAAGTAGTGAAACATGTATGACATTAAGATAAGAAAATATAATTGCATTTCTTACCTTTTGGCCAGCCATTTGCAACCGCAAATTAAACAGCTGTTAATATCTTCTGTTATTTTATATCTCCCATAAAAGTGCATGTAGAAAAATTTCACAGAGGTTCTAGGTAGCATACAATTACAAGAGAAAGTCTTGGTTTCTGATACATTCAATTTGCTAAATTTATGCACTAAAATGAACAAATGCAGACATTGTGGTATCAGTTCTTTATCTTTGGTAAAATGGTTTCGATTTATTATAGCTGTATTTGCTCTGATATCCATTTTGAGCATGGTCTGCTATTATTCAAACCAACAGGAAACATTTAAATGGATATAAACAGTATCAGTGTGTTATTTAGTACATTCATGACTTTCTTCATACATTCTTTGAGAATGTTACTACCATGTGGGCAAAACGAGCAAATGCTACTACCTATGATTTACTCCTGGCTTAATATAATACTTTTACTAGTTCTTGCCATCAGGAAAAACATTTTGTTTTCCTTTTAAAGGGATCAATATGAGTCTACGAACAATAAATTCTAAAAATCTGAAGTAAAAATATCAAATATTTTGTAATTTCTCACAAATGCTAAAATAGAAAATTACACTGGAACTGACTTAAAATTTGCTACTATGACCCATCTAAGTAAACAACAGAAAAGGACCACAAAGAACATCAACAATTACTCCAAGGTGTTCCAGTGATGGTCTGTAAGCAATCACTGTCTTTACTGTCTTAAAAATCCATGTTTGACTCTCTCTCACCATTTCTATCAGTATTAAAAGAAAAAAAAAAGAAAGAGAAAACTGGTTTTAAAGCAGCATTCTCCAGTGACAAGTCATACAGCAAATTCACATTGGGTTCTGGGTGGTCTCTGTTACACTTGAACATATTAATGATGCAAACTTGACCATACGAACCTAAGTTATACATACACAGTTATGTCTGCAAATAGCTACTAATTACACTAAAACAATTTGGCAAAGTGAGGGAGTTCAGTATCCCTACACCCAAAATATCCAGACACTGCTGCATTCACGCAAAGGAGGAGTTACATTACCGCAGCTCATACGTTAGGACCCTGCAACACTGAATTTCATCACAAAACCAATCTTTGCGCATACTTTCTATATATGCAATTCAATATGAGCACACTGGAAACCTTTGGAATCATGATTTTGATAAAAAGTAAGGTCTGTAATTTTTCCAAGTTCTTGTTTCAGGTCTTTTTGCTGTTGCTGTTACTATTTTACAAACAGGTGATGGGAAGACATTTCATGGATATAGACTTGAGTCTGTTCTGCTGGCTTTACTCAGACGAGCAATCCTCAGTCACTCCAGGCATTATGCCAGACAAAACAGTAAAAGAACTCACAGGGGCAGGATCAAGTTTGTGGTGTCAATATAAAAAAAAAATTCACATGGTGTCTATGCTCACATCTCAATTCTTCAACAGTTAATTCTTGATTTTAGAAACAAAACTTGGGTAACAGTCAAAAACGCAAATGACACCATTCTGACCCATTCTCTGACACAGTATTATTACAGTACCTCAATATCATGAAGAACAAAACAAATGTGAAGCTGCAGCTACTGTAGAAGAAAAGTCTAATATTCCAATGATTTCCAATGAACATGGCACTTTCAAATTTAAATTGTTTAGTTGACATTTCAAAATCCAAATTAACAACATTGTTTATAAGGTATAACGAAAAACTGCCCTTGAAGAGCACAACCATTAAAAAAAAATTCTTTATTATTCAAAAGTGATAGAAAAAGAAGATGCAGAAATGGGGAGTGGAGTAATAGTTTCAATACATGTAATTGCACCAGTGAAAATCATGCTCTCAGTGAGTCATTGATAGCTCTGTCACTGATGGTCTTGACCCATGTAGTAAGCCACTTCCCACTGCTGCGGTGCCAACAGAGATGCAACACACACACTGAAACGCAACAAATTTAGTGCCTGACTGTCCCAGATCCTGAGCACCCTCAGCTCCCAACAGGACTTTCAGTCTAAACCAAAGTGTAATCTTGACAATAATTTAGTGGTCAAAGTTTTAGCAATTTAAGGAGCCTGTCACTTTTTTTGCTTTCTTTGCTTTTTTTAGTATATCACACTTTTTTCTGTTAGGACGCCGGCATCTTTCATCAATGCTCGGTATACATTCATAATGCCATACCTCCTCCATTTTCTCCACAGGATAAACTGCCTCCACATAATGACGGATCAGTCTCAGTCTGATGGGATCAAGCTGTTTTTTATTACAAGCACCTGAATGGTTGTATTGCAGTCTCAGATTCTCTGGAGTAAAGAGTTCAGGAAAGAGTCTTACGAGAAGCCTGGCAGCAAAGTTGCCAACCGACAGGCTTTGCTGCACTATCTCTCTTACCTCCTTATCAGACAGTAAATACAGAGAAGGCACAGGGAAGTCTGGATTAGGAACAACAAGTTCATCAAGTGGTATCTTGCAAAAATCCTTGCTGCTTCTTTCCGGTGGCAGTGGCGGCCCTTCGAATTCTTCTCGAAACCTCTCAGGGTTTATTGCATAGGTGAGAAATTCCCTCCTGTCAGGCCCTGGCATGTGGATTTTACGTTGCTGTTGGTATGAGCGCCTTTGCTCTGTGTCTCTTCGTCGACACCTCTCGTCAAGCTTCCCAACAAACTCCAACGTCCACACTCTGTCATTCTTTGCTCTGGGGTACAGTATCTGCACATAATGCCGAATTAATTTAATTCTAGTGGGATCGAGCTGTTTCTTGCCTAAAGATCCACTACAGTTGTATTGCTTCCGTAAGTTTTCATGAGTAAATAGTTCAGGAAATAAAAGAACAAGCAATCGAGAGGCAAAGTTGCCTATGGAAAGACTGCTTTCATATATGCTTTTAATCTGTTCTTTATTTAACAGGTAATCTGGGACAGGGACATCAAAATCAGGAGGGGGAAAGTCAAGTTTGTCAAAATCTATGGGTACAAGCCAAATTTTTTTTGACCGCCTGCCAGGTTTCTCATATTCAAAACTGTCTTCCACTTTTATGATTGATACATCATCTGGTAAACTAGAAGAATCGTAACAGTCATCTCTCATCTGATCACATTCACTTCCATCCATATACGTACTTTCAAGCTCATCATTTATGCGCTGAACACACTGCTGCAACCAGGCTTCTTCTTCTTGCACATCTGGAAAGTAAATTTCAGTGTACCTACGGATTATTTGAAGCCGATGAGGATCCAGCAGTTGTTTTCCAGAGTCTCCAAAGCAGCTGTACCTTTCAGCTAATTTTCTATGGTCGAAGAGTTCTGGAAACAGTCTGTGTAACAAAAAAACAGAAAATTCCCCTGGTGAAGAAGCCTCATCTAAAAATTCATTGAGATCCTGAGCATCCAGCATGTAATCTGAGGCAATTACATTACTCCTGTCCAAGGATAAGGCTTCCTCTTGCTCTTTATCCTCCATAAAATGAGAGGATTCGACCTGCTCAGTCTCATAAAAACTGGATGATTGCACATTCTGCTGACTGTTTTCCATTTCCCTTTGAGCCCAAAATCTATTGAAAAAATCGTTGACTTGAGGCAAACACTCCAACTGCCACACAGCTGTATTCTTCACAGAAGGATAACAAACTTCCACATAGTTACGGATAAGCTGCAGATGAAGAGATTCAAGTTTCCTTTTGTTGAGAAAGCCACATGCACTGCAGCTCCTGCCGAACTCATCGTCACTAAAGAGCTCTGGGAAGAGCTGCACTAGCAACCGGCAAGCCAGGTCTCCGCCTGATGTGCTTTGATCCATGATTTGTTTGAGTTCCGTAGAAGTCAGCTGGTACTCTGGGGGAGGCTTGAAGTCTGCAACGGACTCTGCTGGACTGACTTGCTTTTTAATTCTGCTAACCTCCAGAGACAACAGGTCAACTTTACTGTGAAGTTGAGTCATATTGGTATTGAGGGTGTTAAGTGTGTAAAACATTTTCTGTATCAAAGAATATATATTTGAGTCTGAATCTGCTGTGGTTGCTGCTACAGCAATGGCTGTGGCTGAGTCTCTTTTGCGTTGGTCGTTCAAAGTCCGAATTTGTGAGGGACTGCTGGGGTTGATTTTTTCAAACAACTCATAAGAAGCAAACTGCTCTGTTCCTGGTGGGTTCTTCTTCTCTGTAATTTTGTGTGAGATGCCATAGAGAGGTTTTTTATAAGATGGAGTGATTATGTCACTGAAAGATTCTTCTTCAGAGAGCCATGTTACATTAGAATTCTTGTTCTTGTTTGGCTGCTCTGCATTTACCTGAGTGGGTGAGCCAGTATCTCTGTTCCTCATGTTTGAAAGGGAGCCCTTCAAATGAATAAACATTGTATTAATAAGACTGCCTTAAAAATATTAGCTATAGATATGTGCCCCTTAAGCAGGCACTGTTACATAAATATGCAAAGTCAAACGTTCTCCAGGGGACTTGTGTTAAATAATCAAAATTAGTAACTTCACTAGGAAAAATAAAAATACAGTAAAATATTATTTAGGTTTTCTTTTTCTTTTCTTTTTGGCTTATGGCTTTCTCCATGGAATAGAAATGCAATAATAATTCTTAGTACTCTCTACCCACAGAGCTCTAAATACTCTCCCAAATTAAGTATCATTAGGCTTCACCTTGCACATGAGGACCTTGGGCTGTAGAGAATTTGGGTGGCAACAAGTCAGCAACAGAGCCAAGAATAGCATCTAGATTTTCTGACTCCTAGTCCTGTGACCTTGCCACTGCCTCCAACAACTGGATTTAATGTTCCAGCACTCTCTTTAGGGTAGCTTTTGAAAATGTCACAAAGGCTATAAAACACAAAAATGATGCTTATTCTCTTCTTTCTGATGTGAAAGGTTTATGTAGAGCTTTTTTTAAAAAACTTTATAATGGCGCACAACTCCTAAACAAATTCTAAAAATGACTTAATTTTTGAAAGGTATTCTATTTAAATAATAAAAACTTACAGTGAAAAGTACTTTGGTATTATCTTTTTAAAACGGAAGCCTAAGATTTCCTTATTTCTGAAATGCAGGGAATTTTAGACTCATGGGTTTCTAATTTTCTAAATTATTTACATAAAAACAGTAATGAGCTCTTAAAGAATTAGTGTTCTCAATAATTTGTAATTCTTCCTCATTGCTTGAAATGCCAAACATTTTCATCATCTCACAGCAAATACGCAGGGCTTGGGTGTTTGGTTTTGGGGTTTTTTTCCAAACATATAGATATTGCAAATAATTCTTAGGAAGTTAAGCAGATACAACAGAATCAAAATCCAACATACATAATTCAAACATGAGAAAACACTCCCATATTTTAGAGATGACGGTACTGAAACATTTTTCTTGGCTTGTTCTACAGAACGTTAATTAGCTAAAAAACTACAGAATTTGCGTTCAAGTATTAAAACAAATGAAACACAGACTTGAGGTCTGAGCTGAGCCACAAGAAATTTGAAATTCTAGTGAAGACCCCACTATGTCCTACAGTGAGGAACTTGAATTAAAGTTTCTTTCTAAAGAAAACAGACTGTAACTCATGAAATCAATGTGGTCCCTATGTGTACTCCCACTTGGCATCTACTTACTGCAGTGATAAATTGAATCTAATTACTTTTTCATTTCTAATGCAATGTATACTCAAAAGAGGCTCAGAAAGAACAAGCTGGTTTCTACTCCAAGTTTAGAAACCAGCACTCAATTAAATTGAAGCTATGTTTCCAAGTTCTGCTCTCACTCACATCATACAACCCTACATATAAAACCTTGTATTTTCACATCCAAAGCTGTGTGAATGGAGAGATGATCAAATGAAAGCGTAATGCAAAGGCGATACATTTAGAAGACTGTCCCACTCGTAGTAAAGCACATTTGCTATGAGGACAGTGAGGAACCAGAGGCCTGTAACACCACCTGTTGTTAAAGGGTGGCTTTTACTCCAGAGTGGTATGATACACCCTAATTAAATCAGCCCTTTGTGACTTGTAAAATACCATAACACAGACAAAATTGTGAGCAAACTGAGATCCACATTGCTCTCACCTAACTGTAGGCTCCTATGCTGGGACTGAAGTTATCATACACCACCTATACTTGTCAGCGGAAAAACAGTGGTATTTCTGGATGGTAACAGAGCTCCATCAAATAGATATCACCTGAGAGCAGGCCATGACAATTATTGTCCACTGACAATAAACACAGTACTGCTTCCCAGTCAGACACCCAAACTGAATTACAAATTATTTTACTGTTTTAGATCAAAAGAACAAAACAAAATATTTCTTACACAAACAATGAGACCTGCTACCTAAGTAGCTAGTTCTTCCACTAACACTCCTGTTAACAGAGAATTTCCCAAATATTCCTTCACATACAGCATATGACTCATTCAATTCCTTTTCTAATAAACAGCTTGCCATGGGCCATCAGGTGTCTGTCAGTTCTCATCTAACCTCCTGCTGTTTATTTTCTCTAATTAATTATATAATAAAACTTGGCATTGTGGGGGTAACTTCTATTAATGCACACCTCACATGCAACGTCAGGGCAAAGCAATATTAGAATGTGTATTAAAAAACACAAGTTTATTGTCTGAAGTATCTTACTGCGCTTTGACGGTGAGACTGTGAAAGTTTGCATTCTCAGTTTTGGACATGATGCTCTGGAGCTCATGCTAAGAACTACAGCAGATCTCTGCTGCAATGGCAGCAGAACTTCTGCCCTTTCACTGATGCAGCTCACAGTGCTTGGATCTAGTTCTGGGACAGATTTGGTTATCTGCATTTCAGAAACACATAGTCAGTGTTCGACTAACAGATAACAAAACATTTGGGCCTGTATTTAAGGATTGTTTACTTCAGATGCATTCTTATTTTCCTTCCTTTTGCCTTTAATTATCTTGTCTATAGCTTCCATCTGGGAACAGCACTATCCACACCATAAATACATAGCTGTTTGTAAATTCTCCAATTAAACTAGTATTTAATATTTTTAATTAGTTTTCTGTAACACTGATCTGTAAACATCCATGTGTTTCAGATAATACTACTCCCATTTAAGATGATCAGCTCTCATGTACCAACACAAAACCAAAGATATTGCTCTATGAGACTCAATGTACACAAGATAGTGCTGCTTTTTATACTACAATTACACAGTAAGTTTTTATGTTCTAAACATTCTTTGAACATTTGCAAAATGCAGTATTTTGGAAAACATCAACCAATACAAGAAATTGTGAAATAGTCTCTTGCACTCTTTCTCAGAGTCCTAAGCCAAGTTTTAAAAGTTGCTTAGTTATTGTTCTGTTCAGTGCTCAAGTCCAGCTAATTTATGACCTTTAATATGCTTAATAAACAAAGTCTAAATATCTATAAGAATACAGCACATAATATTCTAGCATACAAGTAAAGAATAAAAAATATATGAGCAAGAAACATAGAAAAATTTTATCAAACACATGAGAACTTCGAAAAGTCTTGCCCATAAACTTTTTAAACCTACAATCTTCCAACTTTTTTTTAAAGAAAATCAGGGGAAATTAATTTCTGGTTATACAGTGGCATTCAGAATTTAAAAAAAAAATGAAATGTCTTCAGATAGAAAGTAATTTAGTAATATGATCACCAGCCCAATAAAAAGTACAGCTCTGTTTGTATTATACATAGATGCCTATGCAATGTGTGATAAAAATATACTACGAGCATAACATTCTTGAAAATAATTAAGATTTTGTCCACTGTTTAAATAGAAAGAGTTAATGAAGTCATCAATTAAAACGAAATACTGGTACTAAAAAAGCAATTAACTTAAAAAATGCTGTTAAGATTCAGGACTATTCTGGTTGGTTATTTAACTAAACATTCTGATTCACTGGAGTCAGCCAAGAATGAATTTTCATCGTTATTGCTGGGTCAATTGCTGATATTATAAGTCCAAAGTTATAATTCATTTAAAATTAAATTTAAAAATTTATTAGCAAAGAGGAAACAGTAAAATACAAAGCAAGCACAGTTCAGAGACCATTATAAAGCTCTTTTAAGAATCTGAATGTAAGGAAACAATTGGAAAAAGAAAAAGAGAAACGAAAAGAAAGAAACCATGTAATAAGATTAAAATCTACCTACCACAGGCATTCAGGGAAAAAAACAGCCCTGAGAAGTCAGACAGATGACAGTCAAGAAAAAGAAATACAGAGAGCTATGTCTAGAAAGGAGACATGAAATGTGCAAATACAACTGGCTAGGTAGCAGAACAGCAGAAAAGGATATGAGTAGGTCACAAACTAAATATAACCCAGGGCCTGAAGTTATTCAAAAGAGGATGAATTTGAATCTAGGTTATTTTAATAAAGTGCTGAGTGTGAAAAGCAGGAGGTCATTATACTGCTCTAGAGGGTGTCAGCAGAGATATGACTAACACTGGACACTACTCTTTCAGGAATCTCAAAAGGAGCAACAAAAATATTAAGTGACTCCTGAAGAAGAGCTGAAAAAAGAGAATTTTAGTCTTGGGAAGGAAGGGCTGAGGGTGTACAACATCACGTGAATTTTCCCACATGCAGAAGACTCTTCTGGGAACAGATGATCACTGCTCCCTCTACTAAAACGAACAAGGACAAAAAGAAACTTGCTCAGTTTCAGCAAAGATTAATTAAAATCTCCCATTGCTAAAGGGGTGAAACACTAGATCAGGATAACAGAAGAGATTGAGTATCTCCTTCACAGCTAGAAAAACATTTGGACTGCCACAAGTGGGATGCTGCACTAGAAGTTGTAATACATTCCACTCTTGATATGCTGAAGTCTTCTGCATCCCTGCATTTTTACCTTTCAAATAACACGTAAATTTGTACTTGTCTCACTGACATTAAATTCATGTCACAGAAGGAAGAATTACAGCCCTGATTCTATCACTGAGGATCCAGCTGAAGGTCTGTGTGACATGAGAAGGATTGTAATAAGTCATGCCCAGTTACTCCGAATCACTGCCTGCTCCTACGTTCTCTGACGAACAACAAAAACATGCTTCACGTGAATGAATTACCCTGTAACTGTATTTCACAAATATGATTGCTCCCATGTTATTTATAGAATACCAGACGTGTGCAAAGTGGCTTAAGATTAGCCACATTTGCATCAAATTCATTATCAATGCAAATCTAGTTAAAAGACTTGCATTGTACTTATAGCAGCAATGAATTTAGCCTAAGAAATATGAATCGAAAAGTCACAGTGATGTATAGAGAAGTCACCTCTTGCGTAAAGCGTCTTTTCTTCACACTGGGTAAGGCATCTGGCTGGCCTCCTGAACCATCACAACCAACTGAGGTCTGTTTCCGTTTGTTGGAATCCTGCAGGCAAGTAACTGCGCCATCCAGTGAGTGTTTCTCAGCAGATCTGGATGTTACTGAGCAGTCTAGAGCTTCATCTTCATTTTCTTTTTCTACTTTCACATTTTTTTTAGGAATTCTTACTGGAAAAAGAGAAGGTTTAGAAAGATAAAGCACCCTCTCCAGAAAACCATGACACCCTTAATGCAATCTTTTGTGGTTTTTTTCTTTTTATGAAAATGTGTTTTGAAAAGCATCATCATTTTTTATGACTTCTATGATAAGTGTATGTCGAGATCACCCCAAAGTCAAATCATTCAGTTTTCCAGCAAATGACAGTTTCTTCCCTAAAGAAGAATCTAAAGCATAAAGGATGTAGAGTAGAAAATATAATGAGTAACAAGGATAATGGTGCATTTTAGATAGCTTTTTAAGAACCATTAATGTAATTTGTCTTGATCCAAATTCATTCTTTATCAGATGACAAAGGCTTTAATTCAACAGGAGTTTTTGCCTGATCAAAAATGACACCAAGTGTAATATCTTACCTTCATCATCATCAGTGATTTCAGCTGAATTCATCTTCTATCTCACTAGAAAACAAAACAAAAATATGAAAATAAATATCAGCATCTGGAATCAGAAAATACCTATATCTGTTCTTATAATTACTTTTCATCTAGAGGCATTGGGCATTAACAGCCCACAGATAATTTCCAGTCTTTCCAGTCTGTATTTTTGTAACAACTAGCTATTTTCAGTAAATTCCATGGCCATCTACAGACCTGTCAACATGCAAACTACACTGCGGACAACAGACAGCAGTTAGGAAAATATTTAAAACTCTGTTTATTTTTCTGCTACGGAGAAAAGTGTAAGTCATTCTAACCTTCTCTATAAAGTATCTTGGCAGTATATAAATGGAAGTTAACTGTATTAAACTCTCCACCCTGTACAAAGTCACTACTTCTTATTACAGTCAAATGTTTTCATATTGTCATTATGGGTGACACAAAGTCATCATTAAAAGAAAACTCATCATAAACTGTAATATACATACTGGAGTACCTTTTAATTTAAAAATCTCTGATCTTTTGATATGGATTGCATCAATTCAAGCAGAATAATGCAGATAAATCTACGAGTCCTTTTTTCCTATCAGCCTCTAAAAAATATAAGTATTTCTTGTAAGGAAAAACAAATATGCATACTATGCTAGCATGATTTTAGCGTTACTTCTCACGTGAAAAACTCTGTATTTACAACTCTGTTGTAAACAGCTGTATTCCTGAAATACAGTAAACAGTTGTATTTCTGTTTACTTGAAAACTAATTTTGCAAGTTACTCAGCTACAAACATCAATCTCTGAACAGGTTCCTGAAAGATATTCTAAATCTCTGGAGATCTACAACGCAAACAACTTAATCAGATCTCACTGACCCTTACAGGGCATGCAGATGCAAACTGACACTCTCAACTGGTAAACTGGTGACTGGTAAACGGTCACGCTCCGCTCATGTTCATCTACACAGAGTGTTATGTTTACTTGGCCCCACAATATTATTACTTTACAAGTGCAAGTGAATAAAATCAGTCAATCAAAAGTGTACATACAGCCCAGGACTGGGAATTATAATGAAATTTAAAAGAGAGACAGGGAGAAAAAGAGAATCTGTCGTGGAAGGAAGAAAAGTCTGTACGTTCTCCTGAATAATGTTAAATAACAATTTTTTTTTAAAATCTCAAGATACTGTTAAAAACCTCCATAAAAACTTGAATGCTGTGTAGATATGAATTTTAATTTGTCAGCAATTGATGGCTGTAATGACAAGTATGAGGTCCCATTTCAGATTAGATTTTGTACGATTGCACTACAATGGGTAGCACCCACACAAAAGATGTATAGAGTTACAAAATCAGCTCATAGTGGGCCACCCTAGGAGCCAAAATACTCTTTGATGTGCTGATCTTCCACAGGGCCCCTATATACAGCCTTGTAAAGGGCATCCTCAAGGGCATAACATGTAATTGTCTTCATCATCATGTATAAAAATAAGTCTCTCAGTTGGACATAGAGCTACTACAAACCCCTCAGACACCTATTCCTTTTACCACCATAATTCATTATTTCACAATTTGCATTTATTAATTGATCTGTATACAAACTATGTCAGCTTAACAGCACAATAATCACATCACTTAAACGTTTGCAAACTCTGTAGAGACATAACAGTCTGAAACTTAAGTGGCCCACACCAACTTCTAAACCACCTGATAAGCACTGGTATGGGTTAATACCAAGTCTTACTAACTGAACAATATTTATGAATTTAAACACAGCCACTACAGCTCTTTATGAAAAATCCTACAACAGTGTACTTCGTACAGCACCATAAGAAAGCTATGCTGGACCTTAAGAAAAGCACAAAGTACTAATTGCTCGTATTTTGCCCTGATATCCTAGACACATTGATATTCAGCATCTAGACCTTTCTTGCACTTTTTCATCCTGCACTAGGCTTAGCTCTGAGGGCTGTGGTACAAGACCAACATGTGCCAGTACTCAAGGAGTGTGACACATAGTCTTCTGGTGAGGGCCTGAGGTGACAGTAAGCAAATCTGCTGATACCACTAAAGAATATTCTATAATGGAAATCTAAATGGTTTTCCAGATAATCCCAGGCTGATGTATCAGAGCAAAACACTAAAAAATGTTAAACACAAAGCCAGAAGGGCTACAAAGGTGGCAGTGGGTAGAATAACATAAAATATTTAGGAGGGTATATATGGAATTATATTTTCTTTCTGACTCCTGCTATTATTGCTATTCAAATAGGAAGAATGCTTAAGGAGAATTCCTCTCAGAGAATACAATCAAACTGGAAGAAGAGAAATGAGGATCTGAAAAGCTACTCTATAGAACTGGAAAAAAGTTAAAACTAAAGCATATACCCTGGTTAACAGTTAACTTTCTGAAGGAGGCAACATCAGGAAGATCGAAGCTATCCTGAACTCAGGTCAAATAACATTAAGTCAAAACATTGTTTCACAAACATGAAACACAGTGTTATTACTTTTATTTTTTAATTTGAAAACTGTCAGAATACAATTAAAGCAAACAGTCAAAACCAGTATCAGAACCAATGAGGCCTAGAAAGATGGGGTTTCATACCTGAACTCTTTGGTGCCAAAAAAAGCACAAGCTCCAACTTTTTCCCTTTTAGGAGCCCTAATAATACCTGTCTCCTTGTCTAGTTTCCCGTCTTCTTTGTGAGATTTGTAAGAACTCAGGAAGTATGAGAAAATGAAGCACATACAACAGCCTCTGTCAAGAGACAGGATTCAATTGCCTCTTGGATTTCCTACCTCACAGCCCCACCTGCTCCCTCTATCAACCATTGCTGCCCACCTTAACCTTAACCTTCTTGATAAACTGCAAAAAAAAAACAACTCACTTTTTTTTTTAGTTACTTTGCTTGTAATTCAGAGAGGCACAGGGTAAGGCAAGCAATCAGGCCCAGCTCAGGAGTATGCACAAGGTTTGGGATGGAAAGGAAGAATTAAAATCTCTCCATATACCAGCAAGCCACTGGCTTGACTCAACGAAATCACAGAATATCAGCATATTCTGAGTTGGAAGGGCCCCACAAGGATCATTAAGTCCAACTCTCAAGTGATGGCCCATATAGGGACTGAATCCACAACCTTGGTGTTATTAGCACCAAGCTCTAACCAACTGAACCAATCTCACGGCCAATGAAACCTTACTTACCATACCACCATCTTGCTTCAAATTTGGGTCACCAGTGAGTAGTGAAAGGACACAGAGATATCAACAGAGCAATTGCTTCCATAGGAAATTAGGGTTTATGAGAAGAGGGAAAGTCTGAGTCTGTGCCTGAGCATGTCCATGCATGTATGCCTGTGTAAGGTTAACAATAATTTTGTTGATTATTTAAAGTTCACTAAAGATAAAACATTTCAGATTCTTTAAAATACTTTCTGCTATGCATCAGTAGTTATGAATAATAATTATTGTCTCTTTAAAAGAGGTAGCAGTGTAAAACCTGTTTTGAGGTAGCACTGTGGCCCAGAATAAGCAAGGTTGGAGTAAAAAAAGACCTAAAAGATCTTGGGACAAAGTACTGCAAAAAACAATTGAGTAAGAAATCCATACAGTAAAGCAAACACCTGGCAGTTGTTCCTTGTCATGTTAAGTAAACAAAACATATTTCAATCTTTTTTCAAAACAGAAGATAAACATACTTTTCACCCTCAGCCTAATAATGACTCAATGCTATCTAGAGGACAGCAGTTAGCTAGTTCTATGAAAGAGTGAATACTCTGTGCTGAAGTTGGGAGCCCAGGCCTGCAACTGTGACTGGCAGAGCAACTAGCCTTGGCAGCTTTTTCTTCCTATGATATGGACAGATGCTGCAGTACGTCCTATTTTCTGGTGAATTCTCTAGAAGGAGGATTCCAAAACACACCAAACACCTACAACAGCAATTATATCAACAGCCAGATCCAAGGAGGTAAGGGAAAGAAGGTAGAGTCCCAGCACAGCTTGGATGTCACTATTCACCAAACTCCCTTCCCAAAAATCCTGCTCTCCACAGATCCTGCTCCCCCTTCTCATCAGTTTAGACAATGAACAAGATAGTGAAGGGACTTAACATTCTTTACTTCCATTACTCTTGCTCAGACACATGCCTCTAGGCAAAAAACTTACCAGGTTTTGACACTTAACTGCATCGTTGTATCATTTTGGTAACAACATTCAACAATGAAATGGTATTACCATTATCATTACCATGGTTAACAGAGAAGCTCAAAGCATAGTGTAATGCTGCAAGTTCCAAAGCATGGAAGAACACATTAAAAATGAGATTTTGGAATGTTTGTGCATTTACTGGTAACTACCATCCTGATGCTGCTTCTGCAAGCAGAGTAAAAATGCGATCCATTTATCAAAAATGCGCCTACCTGAAATACGCATCGAAGCCTTAAGGATTTAAAGCACTTGGGTACAAAAGACTTTATGATAAGGGACCAAACTCCAACTCATACTGTAACTGTATTTCAGTCTCATATAATTTACTATAATGCATACTGGTACTTAAATATAGCATAGAAGTGCACCTAGTTCTTCATCCATAAACAAAAACTGAATCACAAGCCTAAGTTAAATCATCCCATAATGTGCATTCTCCTCTCCCTGTTTACCACCTAACAATTACCAATGTGTTGGCCTCGGAGGATGCCTTCCCAACCTGTCTTATGATTATGACCATTGTAAAAGCACAGTGCAAAGAGAAAAGATCTCGCTGATAATATAAGATGAAGGCAGCTCTCCACCTCTGCAATCATTTTTAAAGAAAGCCTCACTGATCACTTTCAAGTGTTGACTTAAAAAACAAACAAAAAAATTCCACCAGAAAAAAATACTGCTGCTGCGCTGTTTGTAACTACAGAAGTAACTTCAGTCTTTGAGCTCTCGTATCTAATGTACTAAGTTCTGACAACTGAAAAAAACAGCGTGAAAGCCATGAAGAAAAGTATAAAAATGTACACGTGCTGTATGTGAAAAGCAATTATAATTTCATAACACTTGTTAATAATCACAAATGCAAATTAATCATTACCTTAACTAATACACTATACTATAATAACAATAATGCTTGTTATCAGTTTTATAGAAGCTTGCTATTTATAAATTAAATACTTGCATAACATTGCACTGTTCAGTTCACTAATGCACAGTGAATGTGTAGATGTTGCTTCTTGGATGCACACCATCCCACTAAATACTTTAGCATCTTCATGTAAGTTGGAAGGATTGTCCCTAATTCTTCACTATTGACTGTTAAGAATGTTATTAAAAATGCAGGGGTTGAGACATTGTCTATTATGTTTATTCTTTTTAAAGCATCACGGTGGTATATTGTTTCATATAGAAAACTCAGAGGCTTCAACGAAAAGTATTCTACTTGAGTGTTACTTGCTTCTGAAGAGGTGAACTGTTCTTTACATTTCAGACAAATGTTAAGACCTACGTTTGTTAATAACATCAAATATGTGTTTAACAGCATATGTGGAATAATCTGCTCAATTTCCTTGTTTCCAGCATGCAGTAAAAGATACAAGATACATCCCTTAAAGCACAGGTAACTTACGAAATAAATAAATGACAGAAACACCAAAGAAAGCTGATCTTTCAAGGAGATAGCACTGGCTAAATTTTACAAGATGTGTACATTGAACTGCTGTTGAACAGCCAAAAGTAGCATCTCTCTTACACAAGCCATCCTGTAACAGGAGTTTATCACAAAATTGCAATGGTATTACACTACGTAATTAGAGTCGGGTTTACCCAGAGCCAATCAAAAGTATTGTACACATATTCATTCTCCGCAAATGAAAATGATCTAGCAGTTAGACACTCAGCGGACAGTGAAATGCCTGAAGTCCTGCTCCCCGTCTCTGGGTCTCTGCCTGTATCTCATAAGAAACACTCACTGGATAAACCACACAAAGCAACCAGTGCTTCCCAAGCACTGCTGTGGGAAGCCCAGTCTTGAAAGCTGGTATGGTAGGTGGAAGTAGCCCTGTTCCACGGAGCAGGTGAGCAAAGGGCTGCTCTAATTCCCTGGCAATAGTGTGAAATTCTGTTTCTCGTGATGTTTTAGAGGATCGTTTCCTACGTAACAGTTTGAAATAATGAGAGGAAGCAACCATTCTCAACACGCAGCCCTGTGGTCCCAGAGCCAAAAAGGACTGCAGGTATGTGCCCTTTGCTCAGGCTGCCCAGGAGCTGCGTCCTGTTCAGGGCACGTGCTCCCTTCCAGGCTGTCTCTTGGAAAGCTCTCCTGCTGGGCTAAGAAGTAAATCTAGAGAACTGTGAGTTCTGGGTTCTCCTTTGGGAGGCAAGTAATCTGCATCTTTTACTTCCTAGATGTAGCATTGGATTCAATAATTTCAATATTGCAATTATCCTCAGGGTACATTTGGTTCCTCCAATTTGTAAAAAACAATGCAACTCCAATTCAACTGAATTACACATAAATACAACTCCAAGGCTGAGCCAGAAAATGTAATTTTTAGAGGCAATATTTCCCTTTTGTTCTGATACTGGTCAATTATTTGACTTTAAATGTTACACAATTTTGACAAGGCCTAACAAATTTTGAAGAGGCAGAAGATTGAAGAAGTCTGACACCTGAAACCACCTTTATAAAAAAAACCTCAACAAAACAGATAACTGATTTCAAATTGACTATGCATCTTAAAGAAACTGTGAAATATGCATGTTGCCTTGGTTAACTGAACAATGAGCAAAACGCAACTAGACAATATAAATAACATTAAAAGCAGATGCTTTCTATTCTATCCATTTTGAGGTAGTAGGGTGCTGCTACTGAGTGACCCAAGAGTGCAGTTTTTGAGTAAAATTTTTTCTTGATACCTAGTACTGACACTTGAAATATTAAATACCTTAGAAAACAGCATTCCAACATTACAAACATGTTCTGACTACAAATACATGTATAACAAGTTCTAAAACTAAGAAAAATATTTTTAAAGAACCAGCAGATGTTGTTGGAAGCACTACTCTTATGGACAATAACAATCCCTATATTTTACATAGTTTGAAAACCTCCTTTGCTGCCCTGGGGAATAGGACAGGAAGCCTCAAGCCTCCACTGAAGCCAGCCTGCAACAAGGGCATTTTGCCAATAGGACTTAGAGGGCATGTTCTTAATTTGGGTCTTTTAGATTTTGTTGCCTTCAATACTTTCCTCTCTCCTGTTTCATTCTTTGCTTTTATTCTAAAATACTGTGCAGACAATTTGAAATTTCCTCCAAACTGCATTCAACTTCCCTTTATTTTTATCCATTGGACTTACCTAAGCTATGAAAATACTTAGCAAAGATAAAAATTTTAGTTGGTCCAATGCTGAGTTTGATTTAGCAGGAGACAAGATGAAAATGTATTAACATATACTGGTAATTATTTGTTTTACTAGATGTAATCATTCAAGTAAATTCATTATCTGATTACCAGGTATTGGCCAGAAGCAGGGAAAAGGTTTTTCTTTCCCTGTTTAAATGTCTCTATCCCAAGGGTTAGGCATACACTGCGTTTATAGGTGGCAGCGACAAACCCTACTTGCACTTCAGTCCAAAAAGCTCTGGGACTGCGTCAACGCTATGTGGAAGCCGTCACATGGCTGCTGGCCTGCCGCCGGCTCGCATTCTGCTGGTTCAGAGTTTGTTCCCTTCTATTTACAAAAGGTTGTGTGGACACACCGCAGGGAAAAGTAGGGTAGAGGCAGGGGGTGATCTGGGATGGGACAGCGGGCAATGACCCGGGTAGAGGCAGCGGGCGGTGATGTGGGCAGGAGTTAGTGGGCAACGATGAGGGCAGGGGCAGCGGGAGGTGATCTGGGTGTAGGCAGCGAGGGGTGACCTGAGTAGGGGCAGCGGGAGATGGTCAGCGAGAGGTACTCGGGGCAGGGGCGGCAGTTCCCCCGCATTGCCCTTCCCCAGCCCCTTCAGCGCGTGACCCACCCAGAGTCCACACGAATTCCAGCAGAACCGCCCGCCGGACGCCACGCGACCGGCGGGCCCGTGACGCCAGCCCCGGCTCCCGCGGAGCCCTCGCGCGGCGGGTCCGTGTCGGGTCCGGGGAGCGGGTGCCGGTGCCCGGCGGTGCCCGCGCGGCCAGGGCTCCCCCCTCGCGCGCCGAGGGGCGGTGGAGCGGCCGCCACGTGGGAGCGGCGCGCGCGGCGTCGGTGGCGGCGCGAGGCCCC